>NC_135809.1:31255249-31413042 GCF_964213995.1 Mustelus asterias | reverse complement strand
CAAACCCCCAGCAAAGCGCGGCTCCCGGGCACAGGACCACAGCCCCAAACCCCTCCCCGGGGCCATTCACTCTCTCTCCGCCCCAAATGCTTTCCCGCCGCCGCCATTTACCGTTAAAGCGATTCTCACAGATTCCGACTCGGGCCTTCAGCAACTCCGGGAGCCGCTCACACTCACACAGCTCCGTCACTTCCTCCACCCCGGGACCGGCTCCGTCCCGGGACCCTGGCCCCGGGCAGCTCCATCCCGGGACCCTGGCCCCGGCAGCTCCATCCCGGGACCAGCTCTGTCCCGGGACCCTGGCCCCGGACAGCTCCATCCCGGGACCAGCTCTGTCCCGGGACCCTGGTCCCAGGGAGCGGCTCTGTCCCGGACCCTGGCCCCTGGGAAGCGGCTCCATCCCGGGACCCTGGCCCTTAGGGAGCGGCTCTGTCCTGGGACCCTGGCCCTGGGAGGCCAGCTCTGACCCTGGGGAGCAGCTCCATCCCAGGACCCTGGCCCCTAGGGAGCGGCTCTGCCCTGGGACCCTGGCCCTGGGAGGCCAGCTCTGACCCTGGGGAGCAGCTCCATCCCAGGACCCTGGCCCCTGGGGAGCGGCTCCATCCCTGGGGAGCGGCTCCATCCCGGGACCCTGGGGAGCGGCTCCATCCCGGGACCCTGGCCCCTGGGTAGCAGCTCCATCCCGGGACCCTGGCTCCTAGGGAGCGGCTCTGTCCTGGGACCCTGGCCCTGGGAGGCCAGCTCTGACCCTGGCCCCTGGGAGCAGCTCCGACCCAGGACCCTTGCTCCAGGAGGCCAAAGATCATTTTGAGATGGTACCCCAATCTCACAGTGCAGTGGGAGATCCCCTCCCTCGGTCCCTCCACAGACATCAGGACACCCCCATCCCCAATCATCAGCATATTTCCTCACCCCCGCCTCAACACTGGTCCTCAGCATTGGGACCTTCCCAATAGCCCTTCCCCCCCCCCCCCCCCCCCATGACCATCGTCATGCTCCACCCCAGAAAGCTCTCCCTGCATAGCCTACCACCCCCCCCCTCCCCAAGCCCTACTGAAGCTCCCCCCCCCCCCCCCCCCGGCATCGCCAATTGGGCATTGCCCAGCCATGTCCCCGACCACAGAGGGGCTTCAATGGCCTCTGAACTGCCTGGTGTGGCCATCGCGCCTGATATCCCCTCATCGAGATCAAGAGTGATTCGCACCGGTCTCGCACTGCGCTGGAAGATCAGAAAGTCCAGGAAGCTTGGAGATCCAGCATTGAACAGGCTATTAAATGCTACTTTAAATATGCTAATCCAGTTTATGTCATTAGAAATGGACCAGGCTGATTGCAAACCTTTTGGCGCCGGGTGCGTAACCAATTTTTTGACTCGTACACTTTTCTGGGATCTGCGCCTGGTGAGGCAAGGTCAGAAAATCATGTCCCCTCATCTCTGTTTTAAATAGACAATCCTTTATCTTTAAACAGTGACTTCTAGTTCTAGATTCTCCCATGAGAGGAAACATCCTCTCCACATTCACCCTGTCAAGATCCCATAGGATCTTGCGTTTCAATCAATTCGCCCCTTACTCTTGTAAACACCAGCAAATACAAGTCTAGCCTGTCTAACCTTTCCTCATAAGACAAAAATCCATTCCAGGTATTATTCTGGTAAACCTTCTCTGAACTGCTTCCAATGCACTTACATCCTTCCTTAAATAAGGTGACCAATTCTGTAAATAGTATTCTAAATGTAATCTCACCAATACTCCAGAGAACTGAAGCATAACCTCCCTACCTTTATATTCAATTCCCCTCACAATAAATGATGACATTCTATTAGCTTTGCCACTTGCTGTACCTGCGAACTAGTCTTTTGTGATTCATGCACCAGAACACAACATCCTCAGAGCGCTGCAACCTCTTACCATTCAGATAATATACTTATTATTCTTCCTGCCGAAATTGACAACTTCATATTTTGCCACATTGTACTCCATTTGCCAGTTGTTTGCCCATTCACCTATCTATATCTTTTTGTAGCCTCTACATGTCCTCTCCACAATTTACTTTCCCATCTATCTTTGTGTCACCAGCAAATTTGGTGACAATCCCTTCAATTCCTTTTATATAACTTATAAACAGTTGAAGTCTCAGCACTAATCCCTGTGGCGCACCACTTGTTATATCTTGCCAACCTGAAAAAGATCCATTTATTCATATTCCCTGCTTCCTGTTGGCCATGAAGTACATGAGCTTTACCACAAGCTTTTATTTACTGCAATAACCTTTGATTTGGCACTTTATCAAATGCCTTCTGGAAATCTAAAGTACAATACGTCCACTAGGGTGGCACGGTAGCACAGTGGTTAGCACTGCTGCTTCACAGCTCCAGGGTCCCGGGTTCGATTCCCGGCTCGGGTCACTGTCTGTGTAGAGTTTGCACATTCTCCTCGTGTCTGCGTGGGTTTCCTCCGGGTGCTCTGGTTTCCTCCAACAGTCCAAAGATGTGCGGGTTAGGTTGATTGGCCAGGTTAAAAATTGCCCCTTAGAGTCCTGGGATGTGTAGGTTAGCGGGTAAATATGTGGGGGTAGGGCCTGGGTGGGATTGTGGTCGGTGCAGACTCGATGGGCCGAATGGCCTCCTTCTGCACTGTAGGGTTTCTATGATTTCTATGATTACTGGTTCCCCTTTATCCACAGCACGTTATCTCCAAAAAAACTCCAATAAGTTGATTAAGCATGTTTTCCCTTTCACAAAACCATGTTGTTTTCCTTGAGCTTATCCAGGTGCTCTGTAATAACTTCTTTAATAATAGCTTGTAACATTTTCCTTATGACAGGCATTAAGCTAACTGGCCTGTAGTTTCCCACATTCTGTCTCCTTCCCTTCTGAATAATAGTTATATTTGCTATCTTCCAATCTAATGAGACCTTCTCCAAACCTCGGGATTTCCAGAAAATTAAAACAAATGCATCAGTAATCTCACTAGGTGGTGGCGTAGTGGTATTGTCATTGGACTAGTAATCCAGGGAGCAGGAGTAATTCGAATCCCACCAAGGCAAATCATGAAATTTGAATTCAATAAAAGCTGGAATTATGAGGGTTACAAGTTAGCAAGGAATGAGCTGAAAAAGGGGCTTAGGAGAGCTAGGAGGGGGCATGAGAAGTCCTTGGCGGGTCGGATCAAGGAAAACCCCAAGGCTTTTTACTCTTATGTGAGGAATAAAAGAATGACCAGGGTGAGGTTAGGGCCGGTCAAGGACAGTAGTGGAAACTTGTGTATGGAGTCAGTAGAGATAGGAGAGGTGATGAATGAATACTTTTCTTCAGTGTTCACCAAGGAGAGGGGCCATGTTTTTGAGGAAGAAAAGGTGTTACAGGCTAATAGGCTGGAGGAAGTAGATGTTCGGAGGGAGGATGTACTAGAAGTTTTGAATAAACTGAAGGTCGATAAGTCCCCTGGGCCTGATGAAATATATCCTAGGATTCTTTGGGAGGCAAGGGATGAGATTGCAGAGCTTTTGGCTTTGATCTTTGGGTCCTCATTGTCCACGGGGATGGTGCCAGAGGACTGGAGAGTGGCGAATGTTGTTCCTCTGTTTAAGAAAGGGAATAGAAATGACCCTGGTAATTATAGGCCGGTAAGTCTTACTTCGGTGATTGGTAAGTTGATGGAAAAGGTCCTTAGGGATGGGATTTACGACCACTTAGAAAGATGCGGATTAATCCGGGATAGTTAGCGCGGATTCATGAAGGGCAAGTCGTGCCTCACAAATTTGATAGAATTTTTTGAGGAGGTAACTAAGTGTGTTGATGAAGGTAGGGCAGTTGATGTCATATACATGGATTTTAGTAAGGCGTTTGATAAGGTCCCCCATGGTCGGCTTGTGATGAAAGTAAGGAGGTGTGGGATAGAGGGAAAGTTGGCCGATTGGATAGGTAACTGGCTATCTGATCGAAGAGAGAGGGTGGTGGTGGATGGAAAATTTTCGGACTGGAGGCAGGTTGCTAACGGAGTGCCACAGGAATCAGTGCTTGGTCCTCTGCTATTTGTAATTTTTATTAATGACTTAGAGGAGGGGGCTGAAGGGTGGATCAGTAAATTTGCTGATGACACCAAGATTGGTGGAGTAGTGGATGAGGTGGAGGGCTGTTGTAGACCGCAAAGAGACATAGATAGGATGCAAAGCTGGGCTGAAAAATGGCAGATGGAGTTTAACCCTGATAAATGTGAGGTGATTCATTTTGGTAGGACAAATTTAAATGTGGATTACAGGGTCAAAAGTAGGGTTCTGAAGACTGTGGAGGAACAGAGAGATCTTGGGGTCCATATCCACAGATCTCTGAAGGTTGCCACTCAGGTGGATAGAGCTGTGAAGAAGGCCTAAAGTGTGTTAGCTTTTATTAACAGGGGGTTGAAGTTTAAGAGCCGTGGGGTTATGCTGCAACTGTACAGAACCTTGGTGAGACCACATTCGGAATATTGTGTGCAGTTCTGGTCACCTCACTATAAGAAGGGTGTGGAAGCGCTAGAAAGAGTGCAAAGGAGATTTACCAGGGTGCTGCCTGGTTTGGAGGGTTGGTCTTATGAGGAAAGGTTGAGGGAGCTAGGGCTGTTCTCTCTGGAGCGGAGAAGGTTGAGGGGAGACTATAGAGGTTTATAAAATGATGAAGGGGATAGATAGAGTGAACGTTCAAAGACTGTTCCCTCGGGTGGATGGAGCTATTACAAGGGGGCATAACTATAGGGTTCATGGTGGGAGATATAGGAAGGATGTCCGAGGTAGGTTCTTTACTCAGAGAGTGGTTGGGGTGTGGAATGGACTGCCTGCAGTGATAGTGGAGTCAGACACTTTAGGAACATTTAAGCGGTTATTGGATAGGCACAGGGAGCACACCAGGATGATAGGGAGTGGGATAGCTTGATCTTGGTTCCAGGTAAAGCTCGGCACAACATCAGACAAAACATACTGTTCATAGAAAAGGAAACAAGAGAGTGCAGAGTGTAGTGTTACAGTCATAGCTAAGGTGTAGAGAAAGATCAACTTAATGCAAGTTAATGTAAGTCCATTCAAAAGTCTGACAGCAGCAGGTAAGAAACTGTTCTTGAGTCGGTTGGTACATGACCTCAGACTTTTGTATCATTTTCCCGAAGGAAGAAGGTGGAAGAGAGAATGTCCGGGATGCGTGGGGTCCTTAATTATGCTGGCTGCTTTGCCGAGGCAGCGGGAAGTGTAGACAGAGTTAATGGATGGGAGGCTGGTTTGCGTGATGGATTTGGCTATAATCACGACCTTTTGTAGTTCCTTGCGGTCTTGGGCAGAGCAGGAGCCATACCAAGCTGTGATACAACCAGAAAGAATACTTTCTATAGTGCATCTGTAAAAGTTGGTGAGATGCCAAATTTCCTTAGTCTTCTGAGAAAGTAGAGGGGTTGGTGGGCTTTCTTAACTATAGTGTCAGCATGGGGGGAACCAAAACAAGTTGTTGGTGATCTAGACACCTAAAAACTTGAAGCTCTCGACCCTTTCTACTTCGTCCCCGTTGATGTAGACAGGGGCATGTTCTCCTTTACGCTTCCTGAAGTCAATGACAATCTCCTTCGTTTTGTTGACATCCATGGAGAGATTATTGTTGCCGCACCAGTTCACCAGATTCTCTATCTCATTCCTGTACTCTGTCTCATCATTGTTTGAGATCCGACCCACTATGGTGGTGTCATCAGCAAACTTGAAAATCGAATTGGAGGGGCATTTGGCTGCACAGTCATAAGTGTTTCAGGAGTATAGCAGGAGGCTGAGAATGCAGCCTTGTGGGGCACCGGTGTTGAGGGTGTTCGTGGAGGAGGTGTTGTTGCCTATCCTGACTGATTGTGGTCTGTGAGTTAGGAAGTTCAGGATCCAGTCGCAGAGGGAGGTGCCGGGGTCCAGGCCACGGAGTTTGGAGATGAGTTTCGTGGGAATAATGGTGTTGAAGGCTGAGCTATAGTCAATAAATAGGGCTCTGATGTAGGCGTCCTTGTTATCTAGGTGTTCCAGGGTTGAGTGCAGGGCCAGGGAGATGGCGTCTGCTGTGGACTTGCTATGACTTGTCAGCCCAAGTCTGGATTATTGTCCAGGTCTTGCTGTATTTGGACATGGACTGCTTCAGTTCTGAGTCACAAATAGTGCTAACATTGTGCAATCATCAGCAAACAACCCCACTTCTGACCTTATGATGGGAGGAAGGTCATTGATGAAACAGCTGAAGAATGGTTGACTGTTGGACACTGTAGATCAGTGCTTTTCAACCTTTTTTTCTGGTGACCTATGCCACGTTCACTTACTACTTAATGTGACAGGTGAGCCTGCCTGGTCCTCACAATATCACTCCAATCAGGTTCACAGGGTGAGTGGACAGCATACAGATCAGGTGCAGAATTCAGCCTGTTCCTTTATGCTGCTTTCACCTTTGTGGAAAAATCCCACCTCGACAATGTAGGTTGTCGTGAAGGGCAATAGCAACAAGATGTTTGTTTTACTCAGCACTGGACACTCCTGTGTAACACGCCACAAATCCAGAATGATGACCACCTCACGGATTTGTGGCGTATTTTTAACGTACCATCACATGTCACGTGCAGCAGACAGTCTCCTCATTTGGAGTCAGCTGTAAGTTAATAACTGACTCTGGGGTCTCAAACTCAAATGGATTTTAAACAAAAACAGAAAATGCTGGAAAATCTCAGCAGGTCTGACAGCATCTGTGGAGAGAGATCAGAGCCAACATTTCGAGTCAGGATGACTCTTCATCACAGCTGAATTTTAAACCCATATTTGCTATTATCTCCCTGCATTGTGCGTTGGCACAATTGATAAAAATCATACCTCAAGAAATCATCTTTATACTGCTATGTTCCTGATTTTAGTTTCTTCTTTGCAGGCTGTTCACTGGAGGCCCTGGCACTCTGTTCAGAGCTAACATTAGTACTGCTCTGTCCTGTCGTGGACTCGACAGAGAAGTTGAAGCTGTCTCTGGCAGATTCAGATGTGGGATCCTGGTCAGTAGGTTTATCGGCTATTGGTGTCGCTGGCCCTCTCTTTCACGTAACAAAATGAGCCTGGTCTACAATCTGCTTACTAGAAAGAAAATTGGTGCCAAGTGTAAGTACGCACAGGATGTTTGGCGCCAAATGCATGTATAGGGCCCACTGAGCTCTCTATTCTTGCCTCATGTGGTTATACACTGTACTGCAGCAGGAATTTACCCAGAGAGAAAACGGAATTAAAGTTCAGGCGATCTTTGGGGATCATTTTTGGAAAACCATTTGACCCCCACTTTCTAAAACACCACAATTAGTGAATGGGATCAGGAAAAACCTAGGGATTGGGAAAAAAAACATCATCACCTGTTTTAAAAAACAAATTCAAAACACCTTTTGCTTACGGACAGGTTGTAAGAGGAAATCGGTGTGGTTTGTCCGTCTCTTTCCTGTCCATACTTCTCAGAGTCATAGAGGTTTACAGCATGGAAACAGGTGCTTCAGCCCAACTTGTCCATGCCACCCCCTTTTTTTAAATGACTAAGCGAATCTCAATTAACAACGTTCAGCCCATATCCCTCTATAGCCATCTTACCATTTAACTGTCTAGATGCTTTTTAAAAGACAAAATTGTACCCACCTCTACTACTACCTCTGGCAGTTTGTTACCTCTATTAAATCTCTAACTTTTTCCAGTTCTTCCAAAACACCGTCAACATGAAACTTTAATTCTTGTTTATCTCTCCGCAAATGCTGTCAGGCTTGCTGAATACTTACGGCATTTTCTGTTTTTGTTAAGCACTTCCAGCAACTGTAGTATTTTACTTTCATCTCCCTGTCCAGTGATTGGCCATGATGTGGAGATGCCGGCGTTGGACTTGGGTAAACACAGTAAGAAGTCTCACAACACCACCTTAAAGTCCAACAGGTTTATTTGGTAGCAAAAGCCACAAGCTTTAACTAGCTTTGGCTTTTGCTGCCAACTAAATCTGTTGGACTTTAACCTGGTGTTGTGAGACTTCTTACAGTGATTGGCCAGCAAGGCTGCCAATTATATCAATTACCTTCCTTTGTGGGATTCCTCTGTTGAGTGCAAATGGAGGGGACATTTTAATCGGTAAAGGATACTGATGTTTTCAAGTACGTCTAACGTGCTTCCCCTATCTTGCATTGAAGTAGGTTGTAGGAGGCACCCTTTGACTAACTCTTTTCTCGAGATTGAATCCACGCTCCAAAGCATTTGGTTTGTCTGTGAAGTTAATTCCTTACACATCACCTCTAATATTAACATTTTAAGAACATAACACTGAACTCCTATGGCTAAAATAGTCAATAGAAAACTCTTAGGACACGGTAATACATTTCTAACTGCATGGAAGGCAGATAATTGTATAACATGCAATGTGTGGGTTTCTCAAGACACTGACAATGATATTAATAAGTTGCAAAATTTCTAATACTTCGTACTAATCTTAGTAACAAATAGATTAGGTTCAGAGAGAGATTGAATGGATTCTTTCTCTATTAGTAAAGTGCCAAATATCATGTCTGGAAGAAAAACATATTTTTTCTATTCTTTTGCATTTTCAGTATTCTTTAGACTCCCATAAATATTTGCAACAATGACGATGGAACACTAACTGACAGGTATTTCAATATCTCCATGCACATTTTCAATGCTCTGAACGGCTCAATTCTGTCATCAAACTGAAAATCAGCCTTGCTCAAATGATTTTGCAACCCATTAAAATTATATTGGCTTTAAAGATAAAACATCATTTGCAAGTAGCCAAACTGCTTGTTTCAATTTCTTGAATGACGTTGTTCCAATATACTTTGAGACTGGTGTAATCCACAAAATGTCACGGAACGTTAGCTTCTTTGGTTTCCTTCTCAAAAATTCAGAGCTTGGTGATAATTGCACATTTTGCAGCAATGCAATGATGCCTAGTTGAAATTATGTACTGGATTGGCCTATTTAAATATCCTCAAAGCACACCAACGCCTCTACTTTCTCAGGAGGCTATGGAACTTCGGCATGTACGCTACAACTCTGACCAATTTTTACAGATGCACCATAGAAAGCATCCTTCCTGGATCTATCACAACTTGGTATGGCTCCTGCTCTGACCAAGACCTCAAGAAACTACAAAGGGTTGTGGATGTAGCCCATTCCATCACGCAAACCAGAATCCCATTCATTGACTCCGTCTACACTTCCCGCTGCCTCGGAAAAGCAGCCAGCATAATCTAGGATCCTATGCACTCCAGACATACTCTCTTCCACCTTATTGTCGGGAAAAAGATACAAAAGTCTGAGATCACGTACCAAATGACTGAAGAGCAGCTTCCTCCCTGCTGCCATCAGACTTTTGAGTGGACCTATCTCGTATTAAGTTGACCTTTCTCTACACTCTAGCTAAACTGTGACACTACATTCTGCACCCTCTCCTTTCCTACTCCCCAATTTACTCTATGAACGGTATGTTTTGTCTGTATGGCGCGCTACAAACAGTACTTTTCACTGTATACCAATACATGTGACAATAATAAATCAAAAGAAAATAATGTGCTCATGTATTCATTGATTTTTATTATTCTGGGATAAATCCCCTCCTCTTGTTGACTTAATTCCTCAAAGCAATCTGTTTGCAGTTAAAAATATATTTTGTCCAATTTCCATTATTGCTACTCTCAACAAAGTATTTCAAGGGAAATGAGCCTGGACAGGATAGAGTTCAAACTGATACCATTCCACTTAATAATTAATAACATACGTTGAGCTGTGGATGACAAAATTCAGTGTGGTCTACTAACTGCTTAAAAGATTGCAAAGTGCCAGTTTTACAACAAACATTAATCAATAAAATTCAATCTTTGCTCCAAGCATGTGGTTGAGACTGCAGATCATCCATTGGACTTCCCAACCATCTCAGAACTCATTGAACTGGAGCAGGAGCGAGTCATCCTGAGGGACAGCCGAAGAAGAATAGATTGTAGCATTTTCCTTGACTGCATTTATCTGCTTTGATTCCAAATCTCCAGAGAATCCCTACAGTGCAGAAGGAGGCCATTCAGCCCATCGAGTCTGCACCGACCACAATCCCACCCAAGGCCCTATTCCCATAACCCCACATATTTATTCTGCTGATCCCCGGACATTAGGGTCAATTTAGCATGGCCAATGCCTCTAACCTGCACATCTTTGGACTGTGGGTGGAAGCTGGAGCACTCTGAGCACTCTGTCATGCAGACAAGGGGAGAATGTGCAAACTCCATACAGACAGTGACCTGAGGCTGGAATTGAACCCGGGTCTCTGGTGCTGTGAAGCAGCTGTGCTGACCACTGTGCCACCGTGCCATCATCTCCTATGCCCTTAGCTAAGAAAAAGTGACTCGCCTCAGTTTTGACATTTTCAATGGCTCCAAGTTTAATAGCTTTTTGTTTGGAAGAGTGTGAGGCACAGTTCCAGATTTTCATTGAGCTCTGCCTGAAGTAGTTCTTCCTGACGTCACATTTGAACAACCTACCTCTAAGTTTAAAGTTACATCGTGGTACAGTGGTTAGCACTGCTGCCTCACAGCGCCAGGGACCTGGGTTCGATTCCCGGCTCAGGTCACTGTCTGTGCGGAGTCTGCACATTTTCCCCGTGTCTGCATGGGTTCCTTCCGGGTGCTCCGGTTTCCTCCCACAGCCCAAAAGACGTGCCGGTTAGGTGCATTGGCCATGCTAAATTCTCCCTCAGTGTACCCGAACAGGCGCTGGAGTGTGGCGACTAAAGGATTTTCTCAGTAACTTCATTGCAGTGTTAATGTAAGCCTACTTGTGACACTAATAAATAAACTTTAATCTTAAACATCTCTTGTTCTGACTCCCTTTCCAGAGAAAATAGCTTTTGTCATATTATAGCCCTTAATCATCATAAACAACTCAGTTCGATCACTCCTTAATCTTCCAGACTAATGAGAATACAAGCCTGGTATACGCATTCTGCACTCAATTTAACCAGTGTCATCCTGGTTCATCTGTACTGCAACCACTCAAGGCCAAAATACCTTTCTTGCAATTAGGTGTCTGGAACTGAATCAATACAACTGCATTCTAGCACTCTAAGATAAAGGTTAATATTCCTGTAGCCTTTTTAATTATTTTGTATCTGTTCACTATTCATTGTTTTTTTTTAACCCGTTTTGTGGCTTTCTGACAAGAAATCATGGGCAACTAGGAAGATTTTTGAAGGTTGGTTTACTACTACTGCTATGCTGTTGAAAATGATTGCAAAGATAAGAACATTGCCAAAAAGTATGTTGCTTCCAGACAATACCCCTGGTCATTCCAGAACTGTGAACATTTGTCGGATAACATCAGAATTGACTTTTCTTCTGCACATGTGCACAAGGCTAGTTCCTGGCCTGAAGATATGAATATGGATGAACTAAGCTTGTTGGGCCCTTTCCTGGCTTGCACATGCATGAGATCAATGAACTGTACATGGGCAACCATTTTCCAGCCTGTGCATGTGCAGGAAGCCCGAGGCCCACTGGGAGCTATAGCCCTCAAATTAAGCAAATGTTTTTTGTCTCTTCTAACACATTCTCAGAAGAAAGCAAGCTTCAGTACAGCAAAGATTTCTTTGCAATGGTTTATCAGTTTCTTCAAAAGAACTGATCAACAAACCTCTAACAAATAATTTCTCGCATACAATGCAAATCACCTTTTTATTTTGTTTCACAACCACATGCTGTATTATACAATTACAAAGGTTTAACCAGAACAAAAGTCCATTGACATAATAAGTACAATTAGCAGAATAAAACATCATAGAATTATCAACGCTTGCATTTCTCCGACATCGTTTCTTTAAAGTCTGAAAAGAAAACCAACAATTATATGGGTTTTGGCCTTAATCTTAGAGGTCTACCAAAGATGGTGAAGATACATTAAAGTTGACTTTGGCAAGCTTGTATTTCTATTTTGTACCATAGTTTCAATCTTGCTGGTGTGACTGTAAACCAATTCTCTGTTTGTGTTTCCCTCTTTAAAAAAATATGTGTGTCAGTCATATTATGTGATGCCTAGGTTTCTTAACTTTAACATGGAGAACATGGGATTTTTCTTACTCTGCTCCTCTGCTTGGAATGGGTCCTTTACATCTGCAATAAACACCATGTACATCTGATTGGCACCAATTTCAAAATGATCTTCCTCACTCATTTCTTCCCCAAAATAGACTTTCTCATCATAACTTTGATTAACACCAGATGAATAAATTTGCAATGAAGGGTTTTTCCTCTCAAGTCATTTTCTAGTTTATCCATGAGATGTTCCACAGTCTTCTGCACACATTCATTTTCTTCCCCATGACATCTCAAAGATGGAACTTTTATTTCTGCTTCTTTCATAATTTTATCCAAATATTTGTTTACTCTCTTTTCCAGTTCTTTCCCAAGCTTGTTAATCTTTACATTTAGCTCAGCAACTACTCTGGTGATTCATAGAAACATAGAAAAACTACAGCACAATACAGGCCCTTCAGCCCACAAAGTTGTGCCGAACATGTCCCTACCTTAGCGATTACTAGGCTTACCTATAACCCACTACCTTACTAAGTTCCATGTACTTATCTAAAAGTCTCTTAAAAGACCCTATCGAATCCGCCTCCACCACCATTGCTGGCAGCCCATTCCACGCACCCACCACCCTCTGAGTGAAAAACTTACCCCTGACATCTCCTCTGTACCTACTCCCCAGCACCTTAAACCTGTGTCCTCTTGAGGCAACCATTTCAGCCCTGGGAAAAAGCCTCTGATTATCCACTCGATCAATACCTCTCAACATCTTATACACCTCTATCAGGTCACCCCTCATCCTTCGTCTCTCCAAGGAGGAAAGGCCGAGCTTACTCAACCTATCCTCATAAGGCATGCTCCCCAACCCAGGCAACATCCTTGTAAATCTCTGCACCCTTTGTATGGCTTCCACATCCTTCCTGTAATGAGGCGAACAGAACTGAGCACAGTACTCCAAGTGTGGTCTGACCAGGGTCTTATATAGCTGCAGCATTATCTCACGACTCCTAAACTCAATTTCATAGAACTACTTCATAGAAACCCCACAGTGCAGAAGGAGGCCACTCGGCCCATCGAGTCTGCACCGACCACAATCCCACCCAGGCCCCACCCCCACATATTTACCCGCTAATCCCTCTAACCTACGCATCTCAGGGGCAATTTTAACCTGGCCAATCAACCTAACCCGCACATCTTTGGACTGTGGGAGGAAACCGGAGCACCCGGAGGAAACCCACGCAAACACGAGGAGAATGTGCAAACTCCACACAGACAGTGACCCAAGCCGGGGATCGAACTCGGGACCCTGGAGCTGTGAGGCAGCAGTGCTAACCACTGTGCTACCGTGCCGCTCCTCAATTGATGAAGGCCAGTACACCATACACCTTCTTAACCACAGCCTCAACCTGCACAGCTGCTTTGAGCGTCCTATGAACTCGGACCCCAAGATCCTTCTGATCTTCCACTCTGCCAAGAGTCCTACCATTAATATTATATTCCGCCATCCTATTTGACCTGCCAAAATGTACCACCTCATACTTATCTGGGTTGAACTCCATCTGCCACTTCTCTGCCCAGTCTTGCATCCTATCAATGTCTCGCTGCAACTTCTGACATCCTTCCACACTATCCACAACATTTCCAACCTTTGTGTCATCAGCAAACTTACCAACCCATCCCTCCACTTCCTCATCCAGGTCATTTATAAAAATCACAAAGAGTAAGGGTCCCAGAACAGATCCCTGGGGCACTCCACTGGTGACCAACCTCCATGCAGAATATGAACCATCTATAATCACTCTTTGCCTTCTGTGGGCAAGCCAGTTCTGGATCCACAAAGCAATGTCCCCTTGGATCCCATGCCTCCTCACTTTCTCAATAAGCCTTGCATGGGGCACCTTATCAAATGCCTTGCTGAAGTCCATATATACTACATCTACTGCTCTTCATCAATGTGTTTAGTCACATCCTCAAAAAATTCAATTAGGCTCGTAAGGCATGATCTGCCTTTGACAAAGCTATGCTAACTATTCTTAATCATATTATACCTCTCCAAATATTCATAAATCCTGCCTCTCAGGATCTTCTCCATCAACTTACCAACCACTGAGGTTAGACTCACTGGTCTATAATTTCCAGGGCTATCTCTACTCCCTTTCTTGAATAAAGGAACAACATCCGCAATCCTCCTATCCTCCGGAACCTCTCCCGTCTCCATTGACGATGCAAAGATCATCGCCAGAGGCTCAGCAATCTCCTCCCTCGCCTGCCACAGTAGCCTGGGGTACATCTCATCCAGTCCCGGTGACGTATCTAACTTGATGCTTTTCAAAAGCTCCAACGCATCCTCTTTCTTAATATCTACATGCTCAAGCTTTTCAGTCCGCTGCAAGTCTGCACTACAACCACCAAGATCCTTTTCCATAGAGAATACTGAAGTAAAGTATTCATTAAGTACCTCTGCTATTTCTTCCGGTTCCATACAAACTTTTCCACCGTCACACTTGATAGGTCCTATTTTTTCACATCTTATCCTCTTGCTCTTCACATACTTGTAGGATGCCTTAATCCTGCCTGCCAAGGCCTTCTCATGACCCCTTCTGGCTCTCCTAATTTCCTTCTCAAGATCCTTCCTATTAGCCGTATACTCTTCAAGATCTCTAACATTACCTAGTGCCCTGAACCTTTTGTAAGCTTTTCTTTTCTTCTTGACTAGATTCATTACAGCCTTTGTACACCACGGTTCCTGTAACCTACCATAACTTCCCTGTCTCATTGGAACATTGCTTTGCAGAACTCCAGACAAATATTCCCTGAACATTTGCCACATTTCTTCCGTACATTTCCCTGAGAAAACATCTTTCCAATTTAAGCCTCCAATTTCCTGCCTGATAGCCTCATAATTCCCCTTGCTCCAATTAATCTCTTTTCTAATTTGTCTGATCCTATCTCTCTCAGTTGTCTTCGTTTCAGTGTCATTTTTTGGAACCTTTAAACAAAGTTAACAGCTTCTCATCGACATTCAGTTCCTTATGGGATCTTTATTCCATGGTTATCAACTGTTCTATGAACTCCTTCAATTTACTCATTGGATCCTCAATCTGTTTCTTAACATTTTCCCCATCTGCTTTTAAATTCTGGACTTGTTCTTCCATACCATACATCTCATCCTTTTGGTTTTCCAAATACTAGTGGGGTTCAAGAATCGTATTGCTCTTTACATGACAATGTTCTAATAGTTGGTTTTTAATTCTGCATTAAAACAACTGTTCTCATTCACTAGCAATTCCTTTTCCACTTCAATGTATTTTTCACAATATTTCATAGAGATTTCTGATGCTTTATGTTTTTCGAGTCTTAATTAAAGATTTGTCTTTGTTAAATGGGCTTCTACAAGTTTATCATTTAGACATTGCAAGTCCTCATTCAAGTGTTCTGTTTCCTGTGACTGATGCTCAATTGTTCTCTACAATTCTCATTTTTCATTAGCAAACTCTTTTGTTCAGGGAAGTTGATTCTCCACACTGATTATGTTTTCTTTCAATTACTCATTATTGACAATAAGCTTCTGATATATTTTTTGGTGTTTGGTAAGATCAGCATCAAATGATCAAATGCCTGTGGCAATAGCATCATCACCATGTTGCGATCTCCGCTAACCAAATCATTATCCAGAATAAAATCTTCCACTTCAATAGATGACCTAGGAATAATTTCCACCATAACAATTCCATTCACTAAGTCACTTCAGAAATTAACCTCACACAAAGTAGAAGGTTTATAAACTTCATGATTATTTCCTTTAAATACCTTTTCCATCAGCCACCATCAATGACTGATCTGCCCCAGAATGTCTCAAATTTTTTATTTGTTTGCTTATTTTGTTGGAGGAGTAAGTAATCACTTCTCCCATTGGGATAAAAGATGCAAAACCTTCAGTAGCCTGACTTCCTTTAGCAGTCATCAAAGAAGAATTCTCTGGACTATACTGAGCCATATTCCTTTTTTGCAGCAACACATTTCACCTGTGCCACTGCTACAATTTGAATATCCATTTCCTTTTTTTGTACAATCTTTTCTGAGGATTCCTTAAAAATTCCTACAACTGTGATGGGTCTCCCAATTAATTTCCAACAATTAGCTTTAGCATGCCCAGTTTTATTACAGTAGCAGCATACCATTTCCTTTACGTCACTTTTAGGTTCTAGCCTATCTCCTTTACTATTTTGACATTTTTCTATCTGTTCCCCAGAACTAGTATATTTTTGAACACCAAATTTTTTATTCCTCCAATTTTCCTGTTAATTTCAATATGATCGTTTTCCCACATGTAACTGTCTCCGTGAGATATCGTAGCCATCAGCTAAAACTGCTGCTTCTTGGATTTTTAAAATTGACACTCATCTAAATCGGTCTTAATTAATAGTTGCTGAAAGAATACTTTGGATTTCTTCCATAATCATGATTTGTTCTTAAAATGTTCCCTACATTAAGCAGTTGAAACCACTGATCCCACAGCATTCCTTTTTCTCCTGCAAATGGCTGGTTAGGTTTCTTTTTTATAGTGTTAAACTTATTTGATAAGCAATAGGGAAAAACTCATGGAGCATTGAGTATTGCTCTTTCAACCACCTCCTAGTCTGCAGATTGCTTTTCTGAAAGACCAGGACAAATATTCATAGCTGTACCTATCTGGAAAGTTAAGGTTCAAGCATCTTTTGGCCTCTTGAACTTCACAGCTATCTTTTCAAATGAAGGGAAATATCTTTAAAATCCATCCTCTGGAAATTTAGGCACTAAACAAACAAGATTTCATTAAATCCTTGGAAGTGATTTTTCTCCGGCATTGGCTGTTAGTGAGAATGGTAACGCAAGTGCAAATTTCATGAGGGTGGCACACTGGTTAGCACTGCTGCCTCACAGTGCCAGAGACCCAGGTTCAATTCCAGCCTTGGGTGACTGTCTGTGTGGAGTTTGCACTCTCTCTCAGTGTCAGATTTCCTCCGAGTGCTCCAATTTCCTCCACAGTCCAAAGATGTGCAGGTTGGGTGGATTGGCCATGTTAAATTGTCCCTTAGTGTCAGGGGGATTAGCAGGGTAAATAAATACGTGGAGTTACAGGGATAGGGATTGAGTCGGATTGTTGCCGGTGCAGGCTCGATGGGCCCAATCTGCACTGTGGGATTCTTGCCGGTGAGAAAGCATTGGCAAATGTTTAAAGAGCCTCCCAAAAGACCATAAGACATAGGAGCAGAATTAGGCCACTCGGCCCATCGAGTCTGCTCTGCCATTCAATTATGGCTGATATTTTTCTCATCCCCATTGTCCTGCCTTTCCCCCATAACCCCTGATCCTCTTATTAATCTATTTCTGTCTTAAAGACACTCAATGACCTGGCCTCCATAGCTTCCTGCATCAAAGAGTTCCACAGATTCACTACTCTCTGGCTGAAGAAATTCCTCCACATCTCAGTTGGGGGTAAAGTGTTAGCGTGGATTAAGGATTGGCTATCTAACAGGAAGCAGAGAGTTGGAATAAATGGGTGCTTTTCTGGTTGGCAGTTGGTGACTAGTGGCATGCCGCAGGGATCGGTGCTGGGGCCTCAACTGTTTACCATATACATAGACGATCTGGAGGAGGGGACCGAGTGTAGGGTAACAAAGTTTGCGGATGATACAAAGATGAGTGGGAAAGCGAATTGCGTGGTGGATGCAGAAAGTCTGCAGAGAGATTTGGATAGGCTGAGTGAGTGGGCGAGGATCTGGCAGATGGAGTATAACGTTGACAAGTGTGAGGTTATCCACTTTGGAAGGAATAATAGTAAAATGGACTATTATTTAAATGGTGAAAAATTACAACATGCTACTGTGCAGAGGGACCTGGGGGTCCTTGTGCATGAATCGCAAAAACTCAGTTTGCAGGTGCAGCAGGTGATCAAGAAGGCAAATGGAATGTTGGCCTTTATCGCGAAGGGGATGGAGTATAAAAGCAGGGAGGTCTTGCTGCAATTGTACAAGGTACTGGTGAGGCCGCAACTAGAGTACTGTGTGCAATTTTGGTCCCCTTATTTGCGGAAGGATGTATTGGCCTTGGAGGGAGTACAGAGAAGGTTCACCAGGTTGATACCCGAGATGAGGGGGTTAGCTTATGAGGAGAGATTGAGTAGATTGGGCCTGTACTCGTTGGAGTTTAGAAGGCTGAGGGGAGATCTTATAGAGACAGATAAGATAATGAAGGGGCTAGACAGGGTAGAGGCAGAGAGATTCTTTCCACTTAGAAAGGAAACAAGAACTAGAGGACACAGCCTCAAAATAAGGGGGAGTCAGTTTAGGACAGAGTTGAGGAGGAACTTCTTCTCTCAGAGGGTAGTGAATCTCTGGAATTCTCTGCCCATTGAAGCAGTGGAGGCTACCTCGTTAAATATGTTTAAAGTCACAGGTAGATAGATTTCTGATCAATAAGGGAATTAAGGATTATGGTGAGCGGGCGGGTAAGTGGAACTAAACCACTATCAGATCAGCCATGATCTTATTGAATGGCGGGACAGGCTCAAGGGGCTAGATGGCCTACTCCTGCTCCTATTTCTTATGTTCTCATGTAAAGAATCGTCCCTTCAGCCAGAGGTTGTGCCCTCTGGTTCTAGTTTTTCCTACTCGTGGAAACATCCTCTCCACATCCACTCTATCCAGACCTTGCAGTATCCAGTAAGTTTCAATAAGATCCCCCCTCATCCTTCTAAACTCCAACGAGTTCAAACCCAGAGTCCTCAACCGTTCCTCATATGACAAGCTCTTCATTCCAGAGATCATTCTTGTGAACTTTCTCTGAACCCTTTCCAAGGCAGCACATCCTTCCTTACATATGGGGCCCAAAACTGCTCACAATACTCCAAATGGGGTCTGACCAGAAACTTATACAGCCTCAGAAGTACATCCCTGCTCTTGTATTCTAGCCCTCTCGACATGAATGCTAACATTGCATTTGCCTTCCTAACTGCTGACTGAACCTGCATGTTAACCTTAAGAGAATCTTGAACAAGGACTCCCAAGTCCCTTTGTCCTTCTGATTTCCTATACATTTTTCCATTTAGAAAATAGTCTATGCCTCCATTCCTCCTTCCAAAGTGCATAACCTCACACTTTTCCACATTGTATTCCATCTGGCACTTCTTTGCCCACTCTCCTAGCCTGTCCAAGTCCTTCTGCAGCCCCCCATTTCCACTATACTACCTGTCCCTCGACATATCTTTGTATCATTGTAAACCTAGCACCCGGTTTAGGTCTGCACTGTCTGTGCAGAATCTGCATGTTCTCCCCATGTCTGCGTGGGTTTCCTCCGGGTGCTCCGGTTTCCTCCCATAGTCTGAAAGGCATGCTGGCTCGATGCATTGGCGATGCTAAATTTCCCCTCAGTGTATACGAACAGGCTCCGGAGTGTGGCAACTAGGGGATTTTCACAGTAATTTCTACGCAGTGTTAATGTAAGCCTACTTGTGACTAATAAATAAAAAACAAAACTAAAACTAAAACAGTGCCTTCAGTTCCTTCCTCCAAATGGTTAATGTACATTATGAAAAGTTGTGGTCCCAGCACTGATCCCTGAGGCACACAACTAGTCACCGGCTGCCATCCTGAAAAAGACTCCTTTATCAGACTGTCTTCCAGTCAGCTAATCCTCTATCCATGCCAGTATCTTACCCTTAACACCATGGGCTCTTAACTTATTTAACAGTCTCCTATGCAGCACCTTGTCAAAGGCCTTCTGGAAATCTAAATAAATCACGTTCACTGGCTCTCCTTTATCTAACTTCCTCATTACCTCCTTAAAGAACTCGAACAGATTTATCAGACATGACCTCCCCTTGACAAAGCTATGCTGACTCAGCCCTACTTTATCACGCACTTCCAAATACTCTGCGATCTCATCTTTAATAATCCCCTCCACATTAACCCTCCTCAAAGAATATTGAAACCTCTGACATGACACAAGTATAGCCGCTGGTGGAAGGGGGACATGCCTGCACAGGTTGGCAGTGTTAACCTTTGCCAGGGGTGGGCCCTCTGAGCAGCCCCATGGGAGGGGTTCCCCTCATGTGTGTTGGGGGGGCTGATGCCTGTGAGGGTGGAGAGTGCAGAGAATGCATGACTGCAATGGAGGGGAAGAGATTGGACAAGGGAGAGTTCACCCAAGACTGCAGTGGTGGGGGGCGTGGGGTGGAAGTGTCCCTGCCCTGATGCCTGTGAGGTTGTGCTGTCTGATTTCTTTCTCTCCTTGAAACTCAAGCTCAATCCTTCACATTTCCATTTCATTTGCTCGTTATCTTTCCCCTTTCTCATTAAAGTTTTTTATTTCTCTTCCCCTCTCTTTTTCGTCCAATTCAAGTTGCTTCACCTGCAAGTAAATCTTTACTAACTGAAGCTAAGGTACCAATTTCAGGTCTCTCTCCTTTTAAAACTAAATGTTGAGTAATAGCTTTAATCATATTATCCCTGTGAAATCCAGCTTTCATTTCTGCTTTTAATTGATCTGTTAACTCTCTCTGTACAACCTTAGTCAAAGATTTCAAGTAATCCACTGCTACATTTTCCACTCCCAGAAAAATCTTATCAACGGTCAAAGCTATTTTTGAGTTCCAACCCATGCAAAACACTTCACAGCAAACTCTGTTCCTATAACCAATACCTCCACATACTTGTTTCTTTAAGAACTCCGATCCTACCGAAATTCAATAATTTTTGTATCCCGCAAGAGCTCCCACTTTATTACGACCCCTGCTGACATTAATATTGGACAAGTCAGATCCGAGAGTGAAACCTGGCTTAACAGGTCCTAACTTTTATTTTTTAGGAACTGTGGAGGTAAGTTACTGAACAAAATCACAGGAGTTTGCTGATTAACATTTAATAAGAGGACCACAACATTTATTAAGCAAGAAAAATGAACTGTATTACACCAGACCAAGAGGTTGGAAAGATTTCAATACAAACACAAGAAAATGATTCAAATATTCAGGAATTATTCACCACAGATATATCTTTACATACACGCTCCAATTCAAAAACATAAACAATTTACCACATCTGTCTTATAATCTAATGTTCATGTGCGCAGTACATGTGAACCAACTGGCAAACTGTGGTCAGACACACCACACGCCGAAGTAAATGATAGATGCAACCAAAGCAGATTCTGTGGATTTCTCAACAGCCTATCCAGACATTGGTCACACCGTGAGCCAATCGGTCTCATTGAAACTCTGCCTTTCTCAAGAGGATTTTCAATCTCCACATTTGAACAACTCTTACTCTCAAATGTTTTTATTTGTTCATGGGCTGTGGGCGTTGCTGGCTGGGCCGGCATTTATTGCCCCCGGAGGGCATTTAAGAGTCAACCACATTGTTGTGGATATGGAATCACATGTAGGGCAGAGGTAGGTAAGGACGACAGACTTCCTTCCCTAAAGGGGCCTTGACAGATATCTTCACATCCTCTTTGACCACAGGCGAGGTTCCAGAGGATTGGAGAATAGCCAATGTTGTTCCCTTGTTTAAGAAAGGAAGCAGGGATGATCCAGCAAATTATAGGCCGGTGAGCCTGACATCAGTGGTGGGTAAGCTTTTGGAGAGGATACAGAGGGACAGGATATATGCACATTTGGAGGAAAATGGACTAGTTAGTTACAGGTAGCATGGTTTTGTACAGGGAAGATCATGTCTCACCAACTTGATTGTGTTTTTTGAAGAGGTGACAAAGAAAATTGATGAGGGAAGGGTTGTGGATGTAGTTTACATGGACATTAGTAAAGCATTTGACAAGGTCCCACATGGCAGACTGGTACAAGAACTAAAATCACATGCGATTTGGGGTGGGCTGGCTAGATAGATACAGAACTGGCTTGGTTATAGGAGAGAGAGAGTAGTGTTGAAAGGGTATTTTTCAGAGTGGAGATCTGTAGCTCGTGGTGTTCTGCAGGGATCAGTGCTGTGACCTCTGTTGTTTGTAGTATATATAAATGATCTGGAGGAAAATGCGGGTTGTCTGATTAGTAAATTTGCAGATGTCACGAAGATTGGCGGAGTTGCTGATAGTGCTGAGGATTGTCAGAGGGTACAACAGGATGTAGATAGATTGGAGACTTGGGCAAAGAAATGGCAGATGGAGTTTAATCTGGACAAATGCGAGGTGATACATTTTGGATAATCAAATTTAGAGATGAATTATACTGCTAATGGCAGAACTCTTAGGAACATTAACACACAGAGGGATCTGGGTGTGCAGGTCCACAGTTCTCTAAAAGTGTCGGCACAGGTGGACAAGGTGATTAAGGCGGCAATTGGCCTTCATCAGCTGGGGCATTGAGTACAAGAGTTGGGAAATCAGCTATATAAAACCTTGGTTATGCCACATTTGGAGTATTGCGTGCAGTTCTGGTCACCACACTATCAGAAGGATGTGGAAGCTTTGGAGAGAGTGCAAAAAAGGTTCACCAGGATGTTGCCTGGTCTCAAGGGTGTTGGCTATGAGGAGAGGTAGAATAAACTAGGATTGTTTTCACTGGAAAGATGGCGGCTGAGGGGAGACCTGGTCTACAAAATTATGAGAGGCATAGACAGGGTGGATTGTCAGTGGCTTTTTCCAAGGGTGGAATTGTCATTTACAAGGGGGCACAGGTTCAAGGTGGGAGGGGGAAAGTTTAAGGGAGATGTGTGGGGAAAGTTTTTCATGCTGAGAGTGGTGGGTATCTGGAATGTGCTGCCAGAGAATGTGGTGGAAGCAGGCACATTAGCAACATTTAAGAGGCATCTGGATGGGTACATGAATAGGGAGGGAATAGAGGGATACAGACTGAGTAAGTGCAGAAGGTTTTTTTTTAAAGTTAAGGACATCATGATCGGCACAGGCTTGGAGGGCGGAAGCGCTTGTTCCTGTGCTGTACTTTTCTTTGTTCTTTTTAAAATTCATTTGTGGGACATGGGCGTTGCTGGCTGGCCAGCATTTATTGCCCATCCCTAGTTGCCCTTGGAGGACAGTTGAGAGTCAACCACATTGCTGTGGCTCTGGAGTCACATGTAGGCCAGACCAGGTAGGGCCAGCAGATTTCCTTTCCTAAAAGACATTAGTGAACCAGATGGGTTTTTCTGACAATCAACAGTGGTTTCTTGGTCATCATTAGACTTTTAATTACAGATTTTGATTTGATTATTTGCACATGTATTAGTATAGTCGAAAAGTATTGTTTCTTGCGCACTGTACAAAGCTTACCGAGAAGGAAAGGAGCGATTGCAGAATGTAGTGTTACAGTCATAGCTAGGGTATAAAGAAGGATCAACTTAATGCGAGGTAGGTCCATTCAGTTATTGAATTCAAATTTCACCATCTGTGTGTCAGTGCATTAACCTGGAGCTCTGGGTTACTAGTCCAGCGACAATACCACTACGTCATTGCCTCCCCTAAATGATGCTCCTACGCAGACAGCTTCAACCAAGATCCACCACCAGGATTTCTATATTGCCTTCTCAGATACTCTTCCATTGGATCTCTACATACACACAAGCTTCATCTTCCAAGCTCAATTTTACATCTTCAGCCATGCCACTACTCCAAAGGATATCATTGTCCTGACAGCCCATCGCAGGGAGTCACTAATCTTTGGCTATCCTCTTGGATCTTCAGACTTCTCCCGAGCCCACTTTCCTTCAAGTCTGTTCCCAGTAGCTCCCTCTAACTCCGGACGTACTGCTCTGCTGCTTTTCTGCAACTTTACTTAACAGGATCTGTTTCTGATCTCTGTCCATGTCCTGTATCAGGGATCAGTTTCTGCCGCACTGCCTAATTTGGGATCTTCTTTGTCGCCTGTCTCTCTGTCCCCTTCCCAGTATTCCATTACCTGGGACACCTTCTCTCAAATGGCACTCCTTTTCAGGTGATTTGACCTGCAGTTTCATGTAACTTTTTTCCTGCACATGTGCACAGGCCCAGTTTCAGGCCTGAACATGTGAAAAAGGACGAACTGCACATGTGTGGCCCCTTCCCAGCCAGTTTGTGTGTGAAATCAATGAACCACACATTTGCAGCCATTCTCCTGCCAGGGAGTATGCAGGAAGCCTGAGGCCCACTGGGAACTGTAGTGCCCGAATTCTGATCTCTGAATTTAGCTATATATTTTTGGGTTTCCTAGTTGAAGATTCTTGCCAGTTCCAGTTCACATTATGCAGATTTGCTGCTGCCTCATCTTTTACCCGATAGTAGCATAGGGCTGAACACCTCCCATGCATGCACAGCTGGAGGCTAAGCAGCAAGTGTTGATGCCACATGGTGCAGCCAGTACATGAAGTCTTTCCTTTGAGATAAAACCTATACTTACCTTGCTGAGATCGGCATGTGCCACCAGGGAACTGGCTGCAAAAGCACAGTCTGGCTATTTAACATTCATCATGCATGGGAGAAAGACGGGGACAGAAATGAGTCCTGTTAAGTTAAAAGAAAGAAGCTGAGCAATAGACTGTAAATTAAAGAAAGAGCTGCAGGGAGCAGATTTTAAGCAAAGTGGGCATGAGAGAAGCCCTGAAGATGCAAGCCCTGTCGAAGGCTGGTGACTCCATGTTGTGGGCCATTGAGGCAAAGTTACCCCTTAGAAGCAGTGATGCTTTACTTGGTAAGGCCAAATATCTGGAATTGTGCTCGAAAGGTGATATTCGAGTGTATTCGGAAATCTAGGGAGAAAAGGATCTTCGAAGGTGAGATTGAAACTGAACTATTGTTGAAGCCGTCTGAGTGGGAGTGACTTTTGGAGAAAATTCCAAGACATCATCTTTGAACTTGGAGATTAAAAACCTTCATGAGATTGGTTGGCTCACAATGTGGGCACCTAGGTTGACTGTTGAGAAATCCATGGACTCAGGTTTGGTCACATTTGTCATTTATTGTGTAGTGTGATGTGTTTAACCTTAGTTCATCTGATAATTCACATGAACCTCATACTTACTCTGCATGTTAGAGTATAAGATAGCTACTCTAAACTGATTTATCTTAAGAACTAGCACAGGAAAGTTTATTTTTGTTTGTTCCAAACCCATGTAATCTTGTGGCTTTATTTACTAAGGGTAAACATTTTGAATTTTAAATTTTGTCTAATTTCAACCTGTTATTGGGCCCAAACCGGATCTGCTCCCCACAACCCAGGGTATAGTCAAGGATCACAACACACTTCTACCGAAGCTAATAGAAAGTAAAACAGACAAAGTGCAAAATCGGTGTCAAGCCTAAACTTGAGTTTATGGATTCATTTAAAATTGAGGTTTCTCTTTGTAGGAATGAAAATTAATTCTACCAACGTCTTGTTGCAATGTCACAGTTCGTATTTGGAACACACATTCAGAAAAACACAACACTGTTCAACTTTTAAAAATTGGAGGTATCCTAAAGCAAACAAAAGATTTGTCAATTGTAAGAATCAGCCGGATAAATCATAAGACAAATTGGAGATAAAATGCTTTCTTTATTTTCATTCATGAACATTCTAGAATAGTCAAATGTGTGCAATCAGCGATTGAAACCATTGCAAAACCTCCTCTATATAAAGAAGTGATATCTGGCAGTTTTGTATACAACATTCAGAATGTGTGGAATCAGTGGATGGTTACCAGTGAAACACTATATATACGGTGCTTCAAGTAATCAGAAAACACTGATTTACAGCAGGTGAACTTCATATATACAAAAATATCATACAAGACAATACTGTAAGCAAGTTTGATACAGTTTGGATATTTTGACACCTCATCAAGATTTAAGAAGCAAAATTAATTGTACAAACATTTTTTTAATAAAATACAGTCATTTAGGCTTTCATGTGCTTTGACCACAAATTACATTACTGATAAGTGATAAAACTCAGCTTGTTGCAAAAGGAATCAGAGTTAGATAAATCCAGTACTAGCATTTTAATAAATGCTCAATAAAACTAACATGTTCCTATGAGCTTACATATCATCACTAAACAGCATATAAATACTAAACATATATTAGGAATTTGTTCTTCCAACATTCAATGTTGTAAGTTAATATGGCTGAATTCTTATAAAAAACACTTATGTACAATCTTAATAGATAAACATTTGGCAACGCAACAACATTCGCACTGTAGTTTGCTCTCATTTGAATATTAAAAAGGTCAATTTGTGAAAACGTCTACAGAAATCTTAATTTTATATTAAAAACGTATTCATTACTCTCAACTTCAATTTACCCCAAGTATTTAATGTTTTAAATGCTTTCAGACTATTTCTTTTGCTTTCTTGTAATACAAAGTCATTGCACTGAAACTAGGCGTTGAAATAAAGATGTGCTGCATTTGCAATTATGTTATATACTGGAGATGTTTTTAACTGATAATTAGGACAGCCCCTTGTTCTAACTAGTAGTTGGATACAGCATGCACAAAGGCAATCTAGAGCAACTGGAATTTCCCAAAATAAACACGTTTCAAGAGTTTGATTTCAGTAAATGAACTAAATGCCAAGGCCAGACTATCCTGAAAACTTGCATGGTTAAAAGATTAAAACAAAAGTTGAGCATGTTTCGTTCTTAATCAGAAGGAACGATTAACTTAGTACCAGGACTTAGTCGCAAAGATAACTGGTGTGTTGAACTGTATATGAACAGCACAGGAAACAGATGTTAAAATATTCTGAGCCTCTGATGGTAATGTACCGGATATTTTTTTGTTTACTATTGATCCTGTGTTGATTTTTCATAGATTTTTTTTTAAACCAGTGCTGCTAGACAAAATTGCACTGAACATCTACATGCCAAAGCTTGTATCCATAATGCATTTTTTTACAGCAGCCATAAAAAGGGCAATTAGTAGAACAGTAACATTACAGTTATTGTATTTTACATTTACAAATAACAAATGTAGTTAATCTTAATTATCACTAGAAATTCTGAATTTCTATACAATGGCAATATTGGTTTCCTTTCAACTGATGTCGTTCTTTTGTTATCAGCATCATTAGCTTCTTCAGAAATTGAGATCACAAAATTAGTTACTTTTAAGCACTCAGTTCAGCAACAAAAGGGGCCTGGGATGGAATCTGAGCCTTTTGAACTTCATAAACGGTCACAGAGTTAAAGGTTTTTTGGCAGATGGAGCAGAGGGTTACTGAACACTTGCTCAGGTAATATCTATTTAAAATCAATGGGAGTAATGGCCGGTAATGCACAGCAGGGGATAGAGTGTTGGCTGCTCGTTTTGTACTCTTGCTACCAGGGAAATGTAAAGCGGCTGTTGATATGTTATCACCCATTTTGTGCTGCCACTCAAGATGAATTTCACTCCCAATGAGTTCAATATAAATGGGATGGCAAGGCTAAAAGGGTTCAAAGCAAATAAGCGTTCCAGAGATAGATACGTACAGATCACAAGAGGCAGAAGTGATGATTTATCAAGCTTCGACAATCATTGTAAATAGGTTGCTAGATACTGTTAGATACCAATACATTGAAAATAGGCTATTGTAGTATTCATATTCAAAATATGAAACAAAATAGACATGGGAAATGATAGACTCATCTGTCTTTCTTTAATTCCACGTAAAAAATGGAATAATCAATAGTAAATGTGAGGATTATCTGCATTTATAGAATATATCTGACAAACCTCATCTCCTTTGAAGAAATAACAGCCCCATGGACTGTGGAAAGACCCATGAAATGGCATAGCTCAATTTCCAGAAGGCTTTGGAAGGAAGATCTACTTGAAAGGCTATTAGTCATACTCAAAGCTGTGGCAACTCAAGTTAAACTTTGGAAAAATGGGTGAGAAATCACTGAAAGGTAGATGATAATGAGTATTATCCAGGGGATTTTCACAGTAACTTCATTGCAGTGTGAATGTAAGTCTACCTGTGACTAATAATAACAAAAAACTTTTTAAAACTTTAAACTATTTATCAGGAAGGATGGTGGGCAAGTATAAGTGGGATACTCCAGGGCTTAGTGTTGACATCACCACTGTTTCTAAGTTACAGAAATGACATTGAAATAAATGGGGATAACTCAAAGGACAGAATGAGTTAAACATCTTTAGTAGCTGCAAGAAAAATCCAGGTCAAATTCCTGCAACTCCCTATCTAGCAGCACTCTGGATGTACCTACTGAACATGGACTGCATCGATTCAAGGTGGCAGCTCACCACTACCTTCTCAAGGGCAATTAGCAATGTGCAAGGAGTGCTGGCCTAGCCAGCGAAGCCCACATCCCATGAATGAACAAGCAACTTTAAAAAACGATGGGATAAATGCAGACAAATGTAAGGTGTCGCATACAATGAAGAAAAATAAGCAATGCACACTCTCTTATGTATGATGATGAAATAGCTACAAATGAAGCGGAGAGAGATCTCTGAAACTAGCAGACGCAACACCCATGTCCAACCAATACAAATCAGTCATCCAAATACAAATCAGAATGTTGAGCTATGGCAACAAGGGAAGATTACAAGTCAGTGAAAAGTTTGGTTAGGCTGTACACACTGATGTAGTTAGACTGTATCCTAAGCAATGAATCCATTCTGGTGTTAACAAAAAACAAGGGGCAAGATTTTAACATTTTCAAAACCCGCCCACTGGACAGTGTTAAAATCAGGACCAAGATGTCAGCCTTTGTCAGTGGCAATAGTCTTGGCACCAAAACAAAGGATTGTGTCTTCAAGTCTCCCTCCAGGGGCTAAATTTTACTGTCTGTGGTGGTGGGTGGGCGTGTGACTCAGAAGTGCATGGATTGCTGAGTGCACCCCCATCCCCCGTCCCCCTTATCCCCCTCCTTTCTCCCCTAACCCCACCCCCCTCGGAGATATAGAACCATAGAATCCCTACACTGAAGGAGGAGGCCCTACAACCCATCGCGTATACACCGACTCTCCAAAAGAGGATCATACTCACGATCAACCCCAACCTGTCCCCGTAACCCTGTGTATTTACCATGGCTAATCCACCTCACCCTCACATCATTGGACGATAGGAGGGAACCGGAGCTCCCGAAGGAAACCCACGCAGACACGGGGAGAACGTGCAGACTTCACCCAAGGCCAGAATTGACCCCGAGTCCCTGGCACTGTGAGGCAACAGTGAAGGCGTGTACTGGACAAATCCTCCAGATCTGTCAAGTGGAGACCAATGGACAGCTCAATGATAGCCCTGGTTGTGCTGTGCCTCTCATTATACTGGCACTCAGGATCATCCTGGGACCCCGAGATGCCATGAGCCACCTCAACTGGTATCCTTTGTCAACCATTAGCCTGCCTTCCAATGCATCAGATCTATTAAACATACTTGGTAGTTCCAAAGAAGAGTCATATTGAACTCAAAATTTTGTTTGTCTCTCCACAGATGCCAGATATGCTGAGTTTTTTCAACACATAATGATGCTGAACGTCCCTGATAATGTTCAGGGATTCAGGAACATCCAAAAGTGGCAAATCAAAGCCTATCAGCAGTCTCTCCTGCTAAAGTCAGGCACAGACCCAACTCTAGTCTTAATATCTGCCCTTACAATCAGCAATGGTAAAAGACAAGGTTCCCACCAGGTTCACATGCTGGGACTTTATTGTTGGATCGAGGACATATTATTGCAGTTGATTAGACCACTAATTAGCTTAAATAGCCACTAACTGCTTGTTTCAAAATGGCAGGCGAGCTCCTGATTTCAGAGCTTGCCTCCCACTGTATTATTGCTGAACTGCACGATGATGTTGGGATCGTGATTTGATGACACCAAGCGCTACATTACGTCACCGTGGGATGAAAATGGTCCCATTTCACATGGTAAAATTCAGCCACAGGACTTGAAGACATAATTGAATCTAGCTGAGAGGTCGGTGCAGTACTGCGGGTCGACACGGTTGAAAACACCTTCATTTGGATTAGATCCCATCTCACTTCTCAAGGGGATTTTCAAGATGATATGGCACATGTGTGAAAAGGAGCAGCTGAGTTCCCTCAGTGCCTTGTCAATTTATCACTCAATCAACATGACTAAGACAGTTCTGATATTTATCGCCTTGCTGTTTCTGCGACCTTGCTTTGCGAAAATTGGCTGCCGTGCTTCTCGTTCATTGTATAAAGTGCTAATTTTGAGTTATGGGGAGTTATAAGGGGTGATTCAGCCTGCCAAAAGATGATGTTAGAGGTATACAACATAATTACAGGAATGAGCAAGGAAAACCTGGAACATAAATTAAATTGTGAGAGTAGGACAAGGGGACATAGATTTAAATTGAGTAGAAGGTCTAGTTATGACTGATTTCAGGGAATTCTCCACTTAAAAGGATGATCAATGCGTGGAATAGATGGTAAATCGTAGGAGAGGAGAATAGCCTGGAACCACAAGAACCGATTGGATATTGAAATAGGGGAGCTTCAGGATGGATGAAATAAGATATGGGTATTGATGTCAAATCCAATATTTTATTGGCTGTCTCTAGCTCCGCTGAGGTGGTGGTGGTGGGCTTTCTTTTTAAACTACTTTATTGGTGTAATACAAAGAATCAGATGTAGATTAGACTGGGTAAGCAAACGAGATTTCCTTCCCTCGAGAACATTCCTGAACTTGTTGAGTTTTTACAGCAACCAAGGTCAAAATACAAGGCTATTTATTCGTAACCACTAGACACAAACATAAATTTGGTAATGGTAACTGAACTGATATTACTTGTGGCAGAATGGAGATATTTTTAAATAATGAAAACAGTCATTAGAAGACATCAGGTTAAAAACATGAGAAGACATTGCTTTGGTGCTGAAAAACCGAAACAAGCTCACAACACTTCCCAATTTATACTGCCTCCCCATTTTTTTCTGAAGTGGACTGTACACCAATAATTGTTGAATTATCGAGCCTGATTAAAAACCGTCAGTAATTGGAAATGCTCAGGATATGACAAGAAACACTAGATGGAATTTTGGCTCCTGCTGGTATCAAAGGTAAAGGGTGGACGCCCTAGTATCTTTAATTTGTTAACCTAAACATTGTTGGCAATGTATTTATTCAATCTTGAGAGCAACAAAGAAGCCCAATGTTGTCTCAGCCCAACACCCACGTGCATTCACTTTTCAGCAAGGGTTGCTGGATAGCGATTAGGTGCAGGCCATTAATTTATTTATAGCGGGAATGTTGAAATCATTTGAGGTGCACATATTGCCTTCACAATTGAGATCTAACTCAGCACAAACCAGGGAGCTAAAATTACATTTTAACTCAACTACGTCCGACTAAACCAACTGAGCAACTGGAGGAGCAAATCAGCTACTTTGCTTGACAAAGCGAAGCACTGACAGGCATTGAGTTGATTATTGCATTTGACACGAAAGTTGTTATAAAGGTATTGCACGGGTCATTTTATGTCAGGTGCCAATTGTACAAAAGATCACAATATGAAAAATAAACTACAACTATTTATGGATCTCAGTCACTGAGGATTGCTTTGAATGTCTGATAAGGAAAAAAAGTACATTCCTTTTTAAAACTGTTACAGAACATTTCAGCTGAAAGTTTTTGAAATTTCACAAAAAGCCATTATTCTTTTGCCTTCATTTATAAAAAAAGGTGGATTTCGTATGGTCCACTATCTCCTTCATGTGAGACTTTTTAATATAATTGTTTAAAGTTTTTTTGTTATTGAAGCATATTGAAAAAATTCTCAGACCCCCAACTTTGCTATTGACATGCTTCTCAAATTCCAAAATCATTACATAGAACTGTACTCTGCTTCCACCGTATCCTATTGCTTCAACATAACTGAACCTGTTGAGTTACTTAAAGATTAATGTTGCTTCAACATTAATTTCAGTCTGTAATTCTTCCAAGAAATATATCTTTAGGGCATAAACATTCGCTTCCCTTTTACACATGATTAGGTGCCATGGTAGGTAGTGACCTTTGTGTCACTCATATTCTTGGACACTTTGTGCTTTTCTAATATTGTTCAAATTAGCCCTTTACAATCAAATAGATTTTTAATGCAATCGTTAAAAGATTTGTCCTCTCTATTAATAATGACATTTTGAAATCTGAACAGAAATTCCAGATACTCATTTTGGCAATTCCTCTCTGAACTTTGCTTCCTAAACACTACTTTGAAATACACTTTATAGTATGAAAGTGAGCAAATGCATTGCTAACTGTATAGGTTGATAAAGGCTTCTGGCACCAGAATTAGTCCCTCAGTAGATGTAGCCAAATGCCAGACCATTACTTCAATATACTCTATGCAACCTAAACGTATTCAGGCAGGCACTTGACTGATAGAAAATAAATTTATGTAAACAGAATTAAAATGATGATAAATTCTTGTTTTAATACAAGGATGTAAACAGTTTGTGACGCTTGATGTTAAAGGATAAAAAGATATTAAATGTATTTTTTAACAAATCTCATAAATAAACCTAAGACTACATACTGCCAGCCACATGACGACATATCAGGCATCTTCTTCAGGTTATGAACTGCTGTGTTGCCACAACAAAAGGTCACTGTCCCACAAATATGATCCTCCCAAACTAAATTCCACTCCGTAAAATTTAGAATTAAAAATGCAGACATAACTTTCACGCTATTAAGACCTGCAACATCTTGTGTAAAGCAACAATTTACTTAACAGACATTACAGTACATGAGAGCTGGTGGAAAATGATTACCTATCCCCAACTTGTACCCAATTTAAGGCAGCTGTATTTACTTACATGCGACACGGACATTGTTTTATATCAATGTATGAGGGAGAAAGGAATATGAGGGTACAATGATAAAGCGAGATGAGGCAAGGTGGGAGGAAAATGTGAAACAAACATCACCATAGACCTGTTGGGCTGAATGGCCTGTACTGTCAATTTCATGTAAAGGATGTTGGGACAAGTTGCAAATCGAGTTTCTGGTAACAAAAGTTATTTTTCTGCTTTCCTACAATATTACAAATTTACACACTTTGGGGAAAATTGGTCATTTTAAACATATTTTGACTCTGTGCCTTTTTTCAACATGTGTGAACATATTTCGTTTTAAAATACAACCCTTAAATATAACTTCTTGCCCCTCAACACTTACTAGTAAAAAAATGGACAAAGGATTTTGAGACACTAGGTTTTTTTTTGCTCTTCTATGCTGATACTTCCATATGTTGCTGAAAAATACAAATATTACAAATGCAAATATTACAGCATAATGTGCTTAAAAACAGAGATAAAGAGAGAGAAATGGAGAGAGTGCAAGGAAGAGAGATAAATCAGAAATATCTCCTTCCTAGTTAATTTCAGGAGGAGAGCTACTCTCATTCAAATAACATCAGTGAAAGGATGAACTGTTTGTATCCAATTCTATATGTGCAAACATCAAAATAGTAACCAAAGTTGAATGGAGGCTTTGCTTTTGTACCAACCAATGTGCTTGTTCATAAATCCCTGGCTAACAGAGATTGCAAATAATAACACATCTGTGTCAATAGCACTAATGCAAATTAGGGAAAATTTAACTCCTCATTGCTACTACTGGATAGCCATTCTGGTCACGTGCAAGTTACTCTTTTATTCTCCATCCTGACCTATTGCATAATACAGTGTTCCATTATTTATCTATCGGATCACCGTAAACAATGGGTACATACATGTGGTCAAAATGTTTTAAGTTTAAGGTGCCCACCTGGATTCTTTTGGCCAAATTAGCATTTAGGTTGAACAAAACACACATCTCTGCAAGCGTTGCGAGCATTTTTTTTCAGTTTCTCTATAGTTGCGAGACTTTTCGAGGCTGAGATCTAGGCCTGACAAGGATTTCTTCCATTCTGTTTTCACCTTCAGACCTGTGTACGCGTAGTACGTGGGGTTTAGGAGGGAGAGCTGGTGGTTCACCGCTGGGAGGAACGGACAGGCTATGAGGTAGAGGAGCTCGACGTCTCGAGGTTCCCGTGCCATGTTCAGACAAGTTGTAGCGTGGTGGCATACAAGCAAAGGTTCCGTTCTCCCTTTTGATTAACTCTTCAGAGCCAATTAAGGTACATGTAATTGTTCCGTCGGTCAGGGTGGTCTCAGTCACACTTCCTCTGCTAAGGGAGGAGATACCACTGCTACTACTTCCAGACAACACGGGTGAGTTGTAAACTGGCCCCAAGGATTGATAGTCAGTGGGAGAAGGTGTCAATGATTGAACAGAACTCTGTTGGGCAAGAGGAGAAAAAAGTTATAAGTTGCAATATCAGAAGGCAGATTGATTTCATAAAATATATTACCATGTGGACAGCACAGTGGCTAGCGCTGCTGCCTCACAGCTCCAGGGACCCGGCTTTGATTACGGCCTCGGGTGTCTGTCTGTGGGGAGTTGTCCCCGTGTCTGCATGAGTTTCTTCCAGGTGCTCCGGTTTCCTCCCAGTCCAAAGACATACAGGTTAGGTGGATTGACTATAATAAATTGCCCCTCAGTTTGTCTGTGCCTGTGTGTGTGAATGAGTGTGTATCAGTATGAATGTGTGTGTTTGTGTATGTACGAGTGTTTGTGTGTGTACATGAATGCTGCCACTCTGCTTGAGATGGGGGGAGGGGGGGATGGGGTGGGGAGAAAGGGGGTCCGCTGCCACTCTGCCTGAGATCAGTGGAGGGGAAGGGGGGTCCACTGCCACTCTGCCTGAGAGCAGTGGAGAGGAAGAGGGGTCCGCTGTCACTCTGCCGGGTGGGGGGGGAGGGAAGCGGCCTGCGATCGGTCTGGGTGACGGAGGGGGTTGGGGGATGATGGGGTCAGTAATGTTGTGGGGGTGGGGCAATGTTTGTGGGGGCCAGGGGGAAGGCATTATCCAGCCTGGGAGGGATGTGGCAGCGAAACAGCAGTCTATCATTTTTTTTCCTGCGCATGCGCAGTTGGAGGTGCCGTTCGGAGCTGCAGGACTTTGGGCGCATTCAGCCCGGCCTTCAGGCTTCTGCAGTGCGATTTGGAATCGTGATATTTTTGCAGGCAGAGTGCGTATGGGAGCGCCTCAGAACGGGTCTAAAAGTCAGATCTCAAAACACTCCCAGTTTGAAGTCCGCCCAGCACTTAGAATCAAAATGGTAAAATAGGGCCCTGTGAGTGAAATTGAGAGAGAGAGTGAGAGAGTGAGTGAGCGCGAGTGTGTGTATATGAGTGTGTGTCTCTGTAAATGAGTTTGAATGTGTGCCTTGTGATTGACTGGTGTTCCATCCTGGGTATATTCTACCTTGCTACCGGTGTCAGTCAGGATAGGCTCCAACTCCCCGCGACCTTGAATTGGAGTAGGCAGTAAAGCAAAGAGAAGTGTATTTCTACGCTCAAATAAACAAAAGGAATCATTGAAACCTAAAATATAGAAAATACTCAAAATACACAGGAGGGTCATTGGTAATTGTTTTAAAAATTGAATTGTTGGGTTTATTCAAAATGTTAACCCACATTCTCTTCACAGATGCCAATGTACCTGCTTTGAATTTTCTGAATTTCCCTTCTTTAAAGCTATATTTGCTTTGGTAGATGTTGCTTTCGTATTATTTTTAAGATTTTAAAAAATCTACTGCGAGAAATGGAGCTAACGATCTCAGCCTGACACATTTCATTCATCATTTTTCCACTGTACTAACACGATGTAGATTGTGAGTTGAAACTGATGATTACACATTACTCACCTCAATGGGGAATATAAGACAACTCAGTTACTCTGGTATACATTTTGGATAAAAATAGAAACAATGAACGGCTGACATCAGAAACATCATATCCCCAAAACACCATGGCCTCAATTTCCATACATGCTGGGGCAAGCATAATTACAGCTGTACTGGAACCCACACTGTGATTTAACTTCCTGAAATATATTTTTCCCAAAATAAATTTCTATTTAAATAAAACAAATAAATAAACACAAAAGTTTAACTCCAGTCCTGAAAAGCATCCAATTCATTTTTTTTAAAAACCCATGTTAATACTCTGGCTATGCCAACCCAGTTTATACAAACACTGCATGTGTATAGCACAAGAACCAGTAACTAAACATATTCCGTTTGTTCCGATCCCCGAAGAGACAGATAACTTTAGAAAGACTCAAACTTTTAGTTAAAAGCTGAAAAGTTTCTCAACCCGAAATTTCATTTTTTTTTACTGTAACAAATAGCTAAAGCACTTTGACCAAACACTATCCTTTAAAGGCAACTTATACTTTAAACTACAGACAGGAATACCCCACTTCTTATGCTTAGCCCAACCAATGAAACACACTTCATAAATATACCTTACACTGCCCCCTACATAGAGAATCAATTTTCCCAGGATCAATCCAAAGTGATTCTTAGCTCCTAAAGGTATATTCCTGTTCTTTTCTTTAAAAAAATCCGCCTGGTAACTTGCAATCTTAGAATTGTCTTTCACAGTCAAGTTTTGTGTCGCAGGATTCACTGTTTAGCCCGAGATAGATGACTCTTCCATCCTTATTTTAACTGCCCACTAATTTGGTCTTTTCAATCCGGATGCGAGTTTCCACATTTCACGTTGAGAAACTTTTCAGCTTTTAACTAGAAGCTTGAATCCTTCTAAAGTTATCTGTCTCTTCGGGGATCGGAACAAACGGAATATGTTTAGTTAGTAGTTCATGTGCGATACACATGCAGTGTTTGTATAACTTGGGTTGGCATAGCCAGAGTATTAACATGGGTTTTTAAAAAAATGAATTAGATGCTTTTCAGGACTGGAGTTAAACTTTTGTGTTTATTTATTTGTTTTATTTAAATAGAAATTTATTTTGGGAAAAATATATTTCAGGAAGTTAAATCACAGCGTGTTTCACTGAATGGTGAACCAGAGAGACATTTCTGGCTACCAGCTCTTCCCTCTCTCCCAGATCCAGGCAGGCTCCAAACACCATCTATATCATCAATATTCTAAGAAAGCCTGTAACCTGATCTTTACAATAACTTCCTCTGCATCCTTCCCCATGGCAGCATAGCAAAGGACCTTTTTTTCTGGTTAACAATGCTAATTAGCTATCCTTCAGAGCCCAACTCTTTTTCCTCTTAGAACTAAATGGACAGTTTAAAGCACAGTTGTTTACAACCCAACATTCTCAACACTTTTCTGGGACTTGAGATTTAAGCTGCTGCCATTGTCTCCAAGCATAAATACTTTGCACTTTCTTCCTTGTGAAGCAATCTAAGCCTTCACCTGATCTCTAACGATCAAACCAACCAAGCCTAACTATTAGGGAAATTTCAGAACAGGTCACATGACTCCCTTCACTTAATCTCAAAGACACCAGGGAAAATTTTCCCATGCCGCCTGCCATGAGTATCATAGCCGGGGTGGTGGTGGTGCGGGGGGGGGGGGGGGGGGGGGTGTGTGGTATGTGGTGGTGGTATGTGGTGGTGGTGGGACACCATGCAAAGGTCTGTTGACCTCGGATGGAATTTTCCAGTTTTGGGGCGAGTGTGGCCGGAAAATCCCGCCCTAGTTTCAAAACATAACAACCTATAAACCTCATAATTGTAACACTTTCTACTCCAAAACAAGATAGTATGATCATTTTAGGTGATACAGGAATAATATAGCATGGCACTATGGCACTTTGTTATGCTACAACACACAATGATGCAGGATAGAAAGGTACATTCATAAATTCACAGCTTCTCATAGTGAAGTTAACTGATGGGAAGGGGTGTGGGAAGGATTGAAATTTCAGATTTCGGTAACTTTGACTTAAGCTACATTCTGATTTTTATACTGTTTTTATGTCATTCCTGACTCCATCTCTTCCCACCCTCCCCACCCGTCCCAGGGTTTCCATCCCTCCCACTTTCTTCTATTGATCTGAGGCCTATTTATTTAAGATATTCACAAATAGCTTGTTTCTTTATTATCTTGATGCTTCTGTTCATTAGTTAACAGAGATGATCTTTCCATCATTCACTGTTTCCTTTCTATGTTGTTTGTCTATCTGCTCTTTAGTTACCTCTTTTGTGACTGTATCGATATGCTTTTCTGTCTCTTACTTTTCTGTTCTTGAAGAACACCAAAATACCAATGGTTTTCTCCAGGTATCAATTAAGTGATCTCGTCAGTACTTCCAGTTGTTCATGTTTTTTGTTTCAGAAACAGAACATTACTGGAAACACACCGATCAGGCAGTTATTTAAGGAGAGAATCAAGGTATTAACATCTTTGGGGCAAACTCATCTGTTGAAACTAAACAGATTCCACAAACATTCTGCTCTCTAAAGGTTCATTCCTTTGGTTTCTCCATAGATGCAAACTGACTTGCTGAGTGCATCCGTAATTATCATTTTTTGTTGCAGATTTCAAACGTTGACAGTTTTTTTGCTTTCAAGGGTTTGCTTGATAATTTCACAAACAGCTTGCCATAATCACACATCAGTTGGTGAAACGTGCTGTATAACATGAAAAGATCAGCCAGCAGACGTGAAAGCCACAATAATGATGGAAAGATTAGATGTTTCGACGCCACAAAATACCAAAAGAGCACAATACCAGTTAGAAATCAATAGGTGCCTTAAAAGGAAGAGCTACGTTTGCGGTTTAGTACTTGCCCTCGATCATCTTGTCACATGTTACACGTCAGAACAAGCATGGTTTTCAAAGATGATTTGAAACCAGTGCTTATACTGAAGGACATAAGCTAAGGTAAATATTGTCAGGTATTTTGTGTAAAGTCGAGAGGCAGGATAGTGATTCAGACAGTGAATTCGAATGGTAATTTGGATGGACAGTTAATTAAGGCGTGAGCGGGAAACAGACTACCCAGGAGTGAAGCTCTAATCATTTCGATTCTGAAGAAGGTTTTAGACAACAGTTTGAGTTGATTGACCTCTCGTCTCTGCAGTCCTATTCTATTTTTACACTTTTTTTTGGTCCATGTGTCATTTTCTTGGTGACCATGGTGACAAGCTGTTGCACATGCATGAATTCCTCAGCAGACTGCTTTCAAAACATAATGTTTTTTTTCAAATCTGTGCAACATGTTCTTGGTACTCGTTGAATACAAAAAGACAATTTTAAATGGGCATTAGTGAAATAATTCTGGCTAGTCTTCCATGAGCAAAGTACATCAACAGTATTAAATGAGGCCTGCCAGAAAGGCCAGTTTTGAAATTTCAGACAATTTGTCCAGTGTACAAAGGCTGTGATTTCATTAAAGCACATGTCCACCAAGTTCCATTTTCCCCAACTTCACTATAATATGGATGGCAACGTAAATGTGACTCCCCTCATATACTGCTGACAAAATTGAATGAGAACTCCACACTTGATGAAGTACAAAAGGAGCACCACCTTTAATTACAAATACGTGCGTATAAAGATATGAATGTCCATATGCACATATAAACCATCAATATTTGTATACAGACACATTTTCCTTGATTGGCCACAAAATTTCTTCCTCATGTTAAAAGGTTGTGAAATATTGACATGATTCTGGTGTACGTGGAAAAATCAGTTATTATTTGATGTTGTCCAAACAATATCCCACCGACCAGATACAGCTGCTGAACCCTAGCAAACCAGCCCAAAAAGCAAGTCAATTCTACTTGTGTCTTATTTCTTATTCCTGGGTTTTTCCTGTTTAAATTGTCTAAACAGGGAAATTAGGAAAGGATTGTTCTTAGCTGTACTGCTTCACCCGAATGTGCTGAGACCAGTGTTCTGGCAACTCATATAGCTCGGGCAGTAAAGAGGACTTCAAACTAAACAGTGGGGGCGAATAATCATATGAGGAAAAATTCAGTTAATTAAAGGTAAAAAACAAAGTAGAAATAAGAACAGAAGAACTAGGAGCAGGAGTAGGCCACCTGGCACCTCGAGCCTGCTCCGCCATTCAATGAGATCATGGCTGATCTTTTTGTGGACGCAGCTCCAATTATCCGCCCACTCACCATAACAATTAATTCCTTTACTGTTCAAAAATCTATCTATCTTTGCCTTAAAAACATTCAATGAGGTAGCCTCAACTGCTTCACTGGGCAGGGAATTTCACAGGTTCACAACCCTTTGGATGAAGAAGTTCCTCCTCAACTCAGTCCTAAATCTGCTCCCCCTTATTTTGAGGCTATGCCCCCTAGTTCTAGTTTCACTTGCGAGTGGAAACAACCTCCCTGCTTCTATCTTATCTATTCGCTTCATAATTTTATATGTTTCTATAAGATCCCCCCTATTCTTCTGAATTCCAATGAGTATAGTCCCAGTCTATTCAGAGGGTAATGATAATCAGAGTGTGGTCGAAAGGACAGAATGTACGAAATAAAGAGTGTGCCATCAGATAATGCCGGAATTTGCAAAAATAATAAAAAGACAGAATAAAAAGGCTCTGTGTCTGAAAGTGTATAGCATTCATGACAAAACGGATCAACTGTCACCTCAATTAGAAATTTATATATATGACCGGCTAATCATTACAAAGATTTGATCGTGAGGTGACCAAGGCAAGGACCTGAATATTGAAAGGTATCTGACATTTCAAAAGGACAGGAAGCTAAAAACTTGTGGTGGAGTAGCTCTCTTAATTCAGGATAATGTTCGTACAATTGTGAGGGATGACCTTAGTTCTCAAGATCAAGATGTAGAATCAGTTTAGGTAGAGATAGGAAATAACAAAGGTAAGGGGGGGAATTTTCCCATCCCACCTGTCACGGGAATCAGAGCAGGCAGGGGGTGGACCATGCAAAGGTCCGTTGACCTCGGGTGGGATTTTCTGGTTTTGGGGCGAGCGCGGCTGGAAAATCCCACCCAAGGAGTCACTTATGGGAGTCGTTTATAGGATCCCTAAAAGTAATCGCACTGTAGGAGGGGGATAAATAATGGGGATTTGTGAGAAAGGTACTGCAATAATCATGGGAGATTACAATCTAACAAGCAACGTGGATAAAGGGGAAACTATAGAAGTAGAGCTTGGATTTCCAAAAGGCATTCGACAATGTGCCACGTTAACAGCTCATAGTGTATGGGACTGGCATATTGGGATGGACAGAGGACCGGTTAGCTAAGAGGAAGCAGCGAGCAGGGTAAAGCGAGTCATTTCTGAGTTGACAAGCTGTAACTAGTGGAGTATTGGAGAGGTCAGTGTCGGGTCTCGACTATTTACAATCTATATCAATGACTTCGATAAAGAGATCGAATATATGGTTGCTAAATTTGCTGATGATGCACAATAGGAAAGTAAGTTGTGAAGATGATACAAGGAGTCTGCACAGGGATATAAATAGGTTAAATAAGTGCGCAAACTTTTGGCACATGGAGTATAATGTGGGAAAATGTGAACATGTCCACATCAGCAGGTAGAACAAAAAAGCTGTATATTATTTAAATGGAGAGAGATCGCAGAACTCTACGGTACAGAGGGATCTGAGTGTCCCAGTACATGAATTAGACAAAGTTAGGTACAGGGAGCGATTAGGAACGCAAATTAAATATTGGTATGTATTACAAGAGGAATGGAATATAAAAGTAGGGAAGTTTTGCTACAATTTTATCATTGGTGAGAGCGCATCTTGAATACTGTGTATAGTGTTTGTCTACTTACTTAGAAAAGATATAACAGCATTAGAAACAGTTCAGAGAAACTTTACTCGACTGATTCCTGGGATGAGAAGGATATCCAATGAGGAACGGTCGGGCAGGTAGAGCCTGTATCCATTTGAGTTTAGAAGGGCGAGATGTGGTCTTATTGAAACACATAAGATCCTGAAGGGATTTGACAGGGTGGATGCTAAGAGTATGTTTCCCCTTATGGGAGAGACTAGAACAAGGGAACACAGTTTAAAAATAAAGGGTTGCCCATTTATGATGGTGATGAAGAGAATTATTTTCTCTCAAGAGGGATGTTGGTCTTTGCAATTCTCTTCCTCAGAAAGCAGTGGACGCAGGGTCATTGAATATTTTTAAGGCGGAGTTAAATTGACTCCCTTGTACATTAACACTGCAATGAAGTTACTGTGAAAATCCCCCAGTCGCCACACTCCGGCACCTGTTCGGGTACACTGAGGGAGAATTTAGCATGACTAATGCACCTAACCTGCACATCTTTGGAATGTGGGAGGAAACCGGAGCACCCGGAGGAAACCCATGCAGACACAGGGAAAATGTGCAAACTCCACACAGACAATGACTCAAGCCAGGAATCGAACCCAGGTCCCTGGCGCGGTGAGGCAGCAGTGCTAACCACTATGCCACCATGCCGCCCCAGTAGATTTGAAGTAGAGTTGAGGCCAGAATCAGATCAAGCATGATCTTACCAAATAAGTTTTATGTTTATTTATTAGTGTCACAAGTAGGGTTACATTAACACTGCAATGAAGTTACTGTGAAAATCTCCTAGTGTGGAGTAGTGGATCAGATTTGAGGGGCTGAATGTCCTACTCCTGCTCCTATTTCAAAATGTTCCAATATATGTATATCAGCTTTGTTACCTTATAGGTGAATATAGCAAAACAATAAGATCCATTTCCATCAGTATCCTGAGATATTCTGAAAATTGTTCAAAACTTAAATAAGCTTTACTTACAGCCTACAAGACGTCATGGTACAGACTAATGCAGCTCACAAAGGTACATGGCTTGGACGTGGCTGCATTTGATTGTATTCCTTATTTGATCAATACCCATACCTTATGAGGAGATCTGGGATGTGCAGGAGGAGTATCAAACGCCTGTGGAGAAAAGGACCTGTACGTCTTTGCAGGTGAACCTGTACCATCAGATAAAAAAAAAGTTAAAAGTGCTGATATTTCACAAGAGCTGAAATGGTCCCTAGAAAATAAAGTACAGTTTATTACAACAAAATGAAATTAGAGTAGTTCACAGTTCAATACAAAACCAGAACCATTAACATGGACAAATGTTATCTTTCACTGTCAGCCTGCTCCGAAGGAACCAGAAAATAAGTGAAAACTACAGAAACGTGGTTATTCTTTGGTTACAGGCAGGTGGTAGATGTTTCAGTAAATATCCACATGAAGTACATTTAGCTGTATTGTGTTCAAGGCACCTTCCAATAAAACTAGTGCATGTGGCTAAGATGATGTCACTGTAGCCACACCTGTAGGAAGTCAGCTATCTTTGTTAGTCAACACTGATCTAGAATTCCTGTGCCAATGCCACCAAATGGCTATGCATTTGCTGCTAGTCTGAAAAGTCTAAAATAGCACTAGTGCAATATTGAGCAAGTCCATACATGATGTCCAAGAATTCAATTGGGATCCCAACGGTTTTATTCCTTTTTTTTTCAAAACAGATTTGGATTTCTAATTTTGATGTTGCAAAAAGAGCCTCAAGAGTACAGATGGCATGCGCTGAATATTTGAAGATCTATCTCAAACGAACTCAATGATACCTCGCGCACACGATTTCATTGATGGGCGAATTGCAAACATATTAATCTTGAAGAGCTGGATCCTAAAAAAAAGTAGCATCTGAGAAAACGCAAACACACAATGCAATTTGTTTTTGCTGTAACACCAGCTTTGAACTCAGCAATACTGAAATAAACTTGAATTTATATATTGTGCATTTAGTATAGAAAAACAGTTCAAAGTTCTTCAAAGAGACATCAGAGAAACAACAGACATCAAGCCAAAGAGGGAGTGAACAGAGTGACTAGATGTTTTATCAGACAAGGAGTGAGGAGGCAAGAGAGCTTCGGGAGAACATTTCTGATAGCAGGGACATCAAAGGGGAAGAAGAAGGTGGACGCACAAGAAACCAGAGAGAGAAGAATGAAATCTTTAGAACAATCGGGTTTGTGGAGCCTGAGGAGGTGTTATTGACAGAACAAAGCAAGGCCTTGGAGGGAATTCCGTATGCGAATAAGAATTTGAAATTTGAGGTGTGAGAGGGGCAATAATTCAATGGAAGAGAACTAGGAAGTAAGTGATGAACAAGAGGAATTGCTTCAGGCAACAATGTGGCCTGCAGAGTTTTGGTCCAGCTGATTTTTCAGAGGATGCAGGATAGAAGATTGGCCACGAAAGGATTGGATTAGTCAATTATCGAAATGACAAAAGCATGATTGAGGTATTCAGGAGCAATTGGGCTGATTTTGGAATGAAGGTGGACGACATTATGGAAACAATGTCAATTGGAGGTTAAATCAAATAGGAGGCTAAGGTTGCAAATAGTCTGATTCACTGTGTAAAATATAAAAGAGAAAAATTGATTGGTATGTCCCAAATTCAGTAATTTCTTTTTCAAATTATGTACAGTTGAGAATGTTTCTCTGACACCCCGCCCTCAATCAAAGGCCATGACACCATGACCTCACCAAAAAGAAATACTTCATAAACATCTTGAATGCCAATCAAACTTACAAATATAACTGAATGCAAATGAGAGTAGGAGGTTCAAGAAAATGTGTTTTTGTGAGGCTAACTGGAAGAGCGCCCATTCTGATTAGCTCTGCTGGTGATGGTGTTATGAAGTTCATTAACTGTGGTTTTATCAAAATGCCACGGTCTGGCATGTTATCTAATTTGGAGCTAGGCTGCATGTCATTTTACCTGTATGTGTTGGCCTGGGTGGGACAGGAGGAGACACCAGCCTTGCACTGTCTGGTACACACGTTCGAGCTTCCTTACCACTGTCTAGACTCCAACTACTAGGAGTTAGGTTCATTACTGTGAAAGAATAATACATGCACTGTTTAGTGTTGTGAAGAGTGGCCCTAATAAATATATTTCATTCTTATTTATGACTATTTGTTTCAGTGGTTCGGCTTGTGCTCATCGATGTACATTGGCTCCCAGCTTCCCAACACCTCCAAGTCAAAACTTTCCTATTTCTCTAACTCTCTCTCAATGCTCCTTTGGAGAATACACAACTGTGTATTCTCCAAAATTTGACCTCTTTATTCCTTTTGTCCTACCTTGATGGATGTGCCTTCAGTTCTTCAGCCAAGCTTTAGAATTCCCTCCCTAATGACTTCCCTGGCCCACCATCTCCCACTCCTCCTCTAAGACCCACCTCCTTGACTAAACACTTGGTCAACCCTCCTAAAAATAAAATCTCTCTTTGGCTTGGAGTCCATTTTTGCCAGCTTACACTTCTGTGAAGAGACTAAGAACATTTTTCTCAGTTAAAGGCATTATAAATTGTTGCTGTAAATAGGCATACATTTCAACATATAGAAAGCTAATAGCTTGTCACAATAGTAAATTTACTAGTGATATCTTCTCAAAACATTCAAACAAACATTTTGTATAGTGAACTTTGTTAAATATAATGTAAGATGGCACTTTGTCATAATGGCTCTGATCTGAGGTTGAGATCGGAGGACGATTTCGCCATCAGGAAACTCAAGAACAGTTTCCGAATTCAGAACCACCTCACTATCAATGTTTCCCAGCAACTGCCAGTTATTTTGGGATGTTGGTTTTCTGTTGGGGATGGAACCTTTCAGCAACAGGCGTCAGCTGGAGAGTGGTCAGGAGTGATGGGGAAGAGCAAGATGGTGGGGTTGTGGGAAAATTGAAGGCTGGAGGAGAGATCTGAGGTCTGTGTGTAGGGAGGGGAAAAAAAGAGATTCAAATGACCCTGAGCAGAATTTTCCCACCCCGCCCGCCATGGGAATCATAGTGGGTAGGATGGAAAATTCAGCGGACCATAAAAGGTCCACTGAATTTGGGTAGGAATTTCCAGCCTTGGGGCGAGCGCAGCCGGGAAACGCTGTCCCCAGTTTGTGTTGAGGCAGAGGAATCAGAGTTCATAGAATCATTGAATCCCTACAGTGCAAAATGAGGCTATTCAGTCCAACGAGCCTGCACTGACATCCAGGTCCTAACCCCATAACCTCACATATTTACCTTGTTAGTCCCCCTGATACTAAGGGGCAGTTTAGCATGGCCAGTTAATCTAAACTACACATCTTTAGACTGTGGGAGGAACCGGTAGCACTCGGAGGAAAGCCACCCCGACACGGGGAGAATGTGCGAACTCCACACAGACACCCTGAGGCCAGAATCGAACCTGGGTCCCTGGCACTGTGAGGTAGCAGTGCTAACCACTGTGCCGCTTGAGGGTGGAGTTCAGGGAGGAATGGGGCAAAAGCAGTGAAGCAGAGGGGAAGCGATGGCCTAGTGGTGTGATCACTAGACTATAATCCAGAAACTCAGCTAATGTTCTGGGGATCCAAGTTTGAATCCCGCCACAGCAGATAGTGGAATTTAATTCTATAAAAATTATTTGAAATTAAAAATCTACTGGTGACCATGAAACCATTGTCGATTGTCAGAAAAACCCATCTGGTTCACTAATATCCTTCAGGGAAGGAAATCTGCTGTCCTTACCTGGTCTGGCCTACATGTGACTCCAGAGCCACAGCAATGTGGTTGACTCTCAGCTGCCCTCCAAGGGCAAATAGGGACGGGCAATAAGTGCTGGCCAGCCAGCGACGCCCATGTCCCATGAATGAATACAAAAAAATAATTGGATCTATATTATTGAATGACAACTGTGTAATTCCCCACATTGCCAATTATATCATATTCTTTTATGATTTTGGATAAGTTTTCCAAATTTAGCTGAATACTAATACTAAATATTGGACCTAGAAATATCGATAATCAGCCACTTCAAAAAGTAAAATTCAAAACAAAATTAGTGAAACGAAGTGTAAGTGTGGGCAGAACAGCAGCATGTCAAACCTCACAGACATTTACAAGGTTCTGCACAAAGGAAAATGGGCAAATCTATGCTTTGCGATTGGTGTCGAAATGGCCAAGAATGAAGTTGTGACGCCCAAAGTTGTGGGGCCGATTCTCTCAGCCCGCTGCGCTGCTTTTGTAGTCCAGCAGGCCAGGGAACTCGAGTGTAGGCTGTTTTGTGGGCTCCCCGCTGGGTGCCACGACCTCCTTGCGTCTCCAGCAGCTGGATTTCTAGTTCGGAGCTGCATAAATTATATTAATGCGCATTTGACTCTATTCTACATCCCATTAGCAGGCCTGGGACTGAAATCTCCGGGCCTGCTAGCGTCTCCCTCCCCTCCCCGCTGGGTTTACTATAGCTCCCCACTTGTGGGGAGCTCGCGGCTGGACTCTGCTGGAGTGAAGGGGAGCATTCGAGGCTCCCCAGAAGGTCGGGCGCCGGGGGTGGTGCCCCTGGGCATTGCCACCTTGGCAGTGCCAGCCTGGCCCGCTGGCACTGCCCAAGGGGCAACGTGCTAATGCCCAGGGGGCATCTTGGCACTGCCCACCAGGCATCAGGCAGTGCCAAGTGGGCAGGGTCTCTGTGTGGGTGCAATCGGTGTGGGTGGGGGGGTCCCACAGCCACTCCGCAAAAGGATCTCAAGTAGAGAGAGAGCGCTTGGGAAATCAGGAGATAGGGGCTGGCCCGGACATGTTTGTGGGGCCAGTGATCGGGCCGTGGGGGTGCTGGGAGGGGCAGTGATGGAGGATTGCTGTGTTGGCTAGCGATCGGGCTGGCCACTCTGACAGGTCGCCGCATGCGCAGTGGCCCGCTCAGTGCTATGCTGCCGGCCTCTCCAGCAGGAATAGGCCCCGCCCACTGAATTTCAACATGATTCACGCTGAGGCACTCTGCACTGCACAGAATGTGGGAGATGCATTTTGAAACTCCCGCTGAAAAAACCAGCAGGATTTACTCCAGTTTTTACGTGAATTCGACACTTAGAATTTTTGGGGGGAGAATCGCACTTTACCTGTTCAAACAATGCAACAGAACAATCAAAAAAAGCCTACGTAATGTTGAACTACAGAGGCAAAACTGTGGAATATGAATCGGGTGGCACAGTGGTTAGCACTGCTGCCTCACAGCGCCAGGGATCCCGGTTCAATTCCAGCCTCGGGTCATTGTCTGTGTTGAGTTTGCACATTCTCCCCGTGTCTGTGTGGGTTTCCTCCGGGTGCGGGTCAGGTTGATTGGCCATGCTAAATTGACCCTAGTGTCAGGGGGATTAGCAGGGTAAATATGAGGGGTTACGGGAATATGGCCTGGGTGGGATTGTGGTCAGTGCAGGCTCAATGGGCCAAATGGCCTCTTTCTGCACTGTGGGGATTCTATGATTCTATAAATCCATGGAGGTTGTAATAGAATTATAAAGTTATGGTCAGACCACCGCAAGTACTGCACCAAATTCTGATCCTGGGAAACGAGAGACATTGGAGACAGTACAGTGATGAGCCACCAGGTCCATCTTGGGCATTTTAGCCTGTGCAGGAGGCACCTGAGAAATGACTTTATTGAGGTACACAGATAGTTAACAGAATGGAAAAAGTAAATCCAGCATATTACTTGAAATTGAACAGGGAGTACCGCAAGTGGACCCAGGGACAAGTTAGCAAAAAGTAAATTCAAGCCAAGTATCAGAAAATTACCCTCTGCCCAAAAGCCAAACAATGCAGCAAATGCACTTTTTGGAATAGAGGCGGAAAAACCCTGGGAACATTTAAGATACATTTGGATACTGAAATAGAAAGATGGTCGGGCTTTTCTGGATGAAAGGGTTAGGGTGGCCTGAATGGCCCTCTTCATCTGTATATTCTGATCCTGTGCTCTTGGTTTGTAGATCAACCAACTTATACTCTGTTGTCCAACATATGAGGTGGAGGTGCCAGCATTGGACTGGAGTGGGCACAGTAAAAAGTCTCACAACACCAGGTTAAAGTCCAAAAGGTTTATTTGGTACCGCAAGCTTTTGGGACGCTGCTCCGTCATCAGGTGAGTGATGAAGGAGCAGCGCTCCGAAAGCTCGTGATGTCAAATAAACCTGTTGGACTTTAACCTGGTGTTGTGAGACTTTTTGTTGTCCAACATAATACAACAACAATGTTAAACATTAAAGACAGAGTATATGTAGAAAGAGAATTGTGGCAAAAAACATACCTTTTTCAGGTGCAGATAAATTGGGGTCGCTTCTGGGCATGCAGGAATCGCCAATCTGCTGGTTAAGTGTCTGCTAATAAACAGACGGTTTATTGAAACAGTATGTGAGAAATATCAACTTATCAAACAAGACAAATGGTACCATGCACTTAAACCACAGTCTAAAGCATCTGCTGGAAATAAGACATCGCTGTCAGAGAATATCTGGCGAAATGAAGAGCTGTTAAAAGGCCACAACAATTCAGGTTTGTTCCTAATTAACCAGGAACCTATCGTAAAATCTTTGATGTCAGGTTTCCATAATGAAAATCGAAGCTTTGCAAAAACGTTTTCACTATTTTAAGAGCAATGCTGTAAGCAAACATTATACAACATTGTCAATTGCAGCATTCATCCATCACCAAAAGGTTTTGCTTCATTTCAGTATCATGAATAATACTAAATCAGCATTGTAATCTCCCAACGTTATAATCTAGGAGAGACATGTGATGGACAGTTTCACAAAACTTCAGCAGATTACTGTCTTTGCTAGATTTCTTTCCTTTGAGATCTGTGCAAAACAAGCCATGTAATCTAAAACAGCTTTTTTTCACCTGATTTTAAGTTGACAACCTTGTTACCAGATGTTAGAACATAGAAAAACTACAGCACAAACAGGCCCTTCGGCCCACAAGTTGCGCCGGTCATGTCCCTACCTACCTAGGCCTATATATAGGCTTACCTATAACCCTCAATCCTATTAAGTCCCATGTACTCATCCAGGAGTCTCTTAAAAGACCCTATCAAGTTTGCCTCCACCACCATTAATGGCAGCCGATTCCACTCACCCACCACCCTCTGAGTGAAAAACTTACCCCTGACATCTCCTCTGTACCTACTCCCCAGCACCTTAAACCGGTGTCCTCTCGTAGCAGCCATTTCAGCCCTGGGAAAAAGCCTCTGAAAATCCACCCGATCTATACCTCTCAACATCTTGTACACCTCTATCAGGTCACCTCTCATCCTTCGTCTTTCCAAGGAGAAAAGACAGAGCTCCCTCAACCTATCCTCATAAGGCATACCACCCAATCCAGGCAACATCCTTGTAAATCTTCTCTGCACCCTTTCAATAATTTCTACATCCTTCCTGTAATGAGGCGATCAGAACTGAGCACAGTACTCTAAGTGGGGTCTGACGAGGGTCTTATAAAGCTGCATCATTATCTCCCGACTCCTAAACTCAATCCCTCGATTGATGAAGGCCAGCACACCATACGCCTTCTTAACCACCTCCTCTACCTGCGAGGCCGATTTAAGAGTCCTATGGACCCGGACCCCAAGGTCCTTCTGATCCTCTACCGTACTAAGAGTCTTACCCTTGATATTATACTCCTTCATCCCATTTGACCTGCCAAAATATACCACTACACATTTATCCGGGTTGAAGTCCATCTGCCACTTCTCCGCCCAGTCTTGCATCCTATCTATGTCACGCTGCAGCTTCTGACATCCCTCTAAACTATCTGCAACACCACCAACCTTCGCGTCGTCGGCAAACTTACCAACCCATCCCTCCACTTCCTCATCCAGGTCATTTATGAAAATGACAAACAGCAAGGGTCCCAGAACAGATCCCTGGGGCACTCCACTGGTGACCGACCTCCATTCAGAAAAAGACCCATCTACAATCACTCTCTGCCTTCTGCAGGCAAGCCAGTTCTGGATCCACAAGGCAACAGCCCCTTGGATCCCATGCCCTCCCACTTTCTCGAGAAGTCTTGCATGGGGGACCTTATCTAACGCCTTGCTGAAGTCCATGTAAACCACATCTACCGCTTTTCCCTCGTCAATGTGTTTAGTCACATTTTCAAAGAACTCCACCAGGCTCGTAAGGCACATGTTGATCTATCCAGTTTGCTTGCTCATTTAGGTCTGCTCAGGATCAGCAGATAATCTTCACCTTTGTGAGCAACTGAGTCTACATTCTTCTATCTCTTGTTCAGAGCTTAACAAATAGAAAAAAAATCCCGTTCATGAAACTAGTTTCAGTTGAATGGACTGTATGTGACCTGCCCATCCTCTCAGGGATCACTGGGCCCAGTTGGTGGCCTTTTCCACTGGAGCCTTTGGGCTCCAGTTTGAATCCAGCAACATGCAGTGTCAAGAGGCCTAGTGGCGATGTAACTGGAGCAAATCCATGCTCCTTTTCCATCATAAAATGAAGACAAACCCCATAAGTTAGGTCTTCATTCATTGACTTGTAGAGTTTATAAATTTCCCCATCACAGTGCACAGCCTCCACCTGCAAATGCTCACCGCCCTCAGGCAATGTTCACATCCTTCTCACCTCCCAACAATGCTCCCCCCACCCCCTTATCCTTTCATCCCCAACAATGTTACAACCTCCCCTCAACCTTTGACAATGCTATGCTAAGCTCCCCTCCACCCATGTCCCGCCATCCACTGTCACGCAATCCGTGCAGGGTAAAACTGGCAATTGGAAGTTTAAACTTCCCGGGTAAGTATCGTCGATAAACACACATCAGGACTTGCTTAGTGTCCCGAAGCTCAGTGTGGCAACATAAGTTGAGTCATTCACCACTTCCCATAATAGAAGATTCAAGCCTCGTTTCCAAAGAGCATTTAATCACCCACATGCCTACTTCTCTGGGATTGTGTTTGGAACCAGACATCCAACCAGCCTTTATTTTCCATCAAGTTAATCAACATACCCAAAACTGTATTTCCAGAGAGGAATTTTGTTGATTTTATTTTGAATGCTTCAATTAATTTCACATTGAACTTTTCATTAACAGTCAGTTTAATATTGTGTGTATGTAAGCATGCTTATTATACAGAGGTACTCATACTGACCTTTCTCAGTGGTTGCTTACCTGTGGAGGTTCCATGGATATTGGATAAATGGCACTACAGGGTCGTTCTCTGGGAGACAAGCATGTATTTTCTCTCGAATGTTTGTGCTTATCAGATAGCAGCGGGGAACCTATTGTATGCAGTAAGCAAACAAACCATTTTTCTTTTAAGCCATTTGACCAGAATAGTCACACTATCTCGCAAACTATTCATACTTCCACACATTTTATGTCCTTGGACAAATAGTTAGAACTTTCCCTTTAAAAGGCAGTTAAATAGATTAGACAGACCTACCTCTGGCACTGGATGGAGCTGAACTGGTTACATTTGGAGAGGCTGAATGAGTGGAGCTTAAGCTTGAGGTAGAAGGACTTGCCTACAAAAATAGATAATCTGATTATTAATAAAGAAAATTTACTTTTGAAGAAGAGGATGTCATTTTCAATTTATTAGTATAGTATGCACTAGACCTATAACTCTCCAAGATATCTGCGGCATCTAATTCTGGTCTCTTGAGCATCCCCTGATTTTAACTGATCGACCAATGGTGGCCTTGCCTTCATTTATCTAGGTCCTAAGCTCTGGAATTTCCACCGTTCACCTCTCCACCTCAAGACACTCTTCAAGACACTCTGTAAAATCTATGTCATTGACAAAGTTTTTGGTCCAGAGACTTATTTTTTTTAATATAATGCATCTCTAATGCACCTTGGAACATGTTATTACACAGTTCATCCTCAGCTGGAGTACTGCATCTAGTTCTGAGCGCTGCAATTTAGGAAAGGTGTGAAGGCATTGGAGAGAGTGTAGAAAACATTCACAGGAATGATTCCAAGGATGAGGAACTTCATTTATGAAGGTAGCTTGAAGGAACTGGGATTGTTTTCCTTGGAGAAGGGAAGGCTAAGAGGAGATTTGATAGATGTATTCAAAATCATGAGTGTTCTGGATGGAGTGGACAGTTGTTGCTGTTCCTTCATTGTTGTTGGGTCAAAATCCTGAAACTCCCTGTCTAATAGGACCATGGGAGCATGTTTACTATATGGGCAGCAACGATTCAGAAAGGTGACTCACCATCACCTACCCAAGGGGAATAAATTCTGGCCTTGCCAGCAACCCATAACATTCAATGAAGATAAAAGATGAAGCACTTCACACAACAATATTCACGACATACAGGATAGCGTAAGGATGTGGAAAGCACTGGTTGATAGTAAAAAGATTATAGATTGCAAAAAATACTGTTAATTACATGAAGAATATAAAAAGGGTTTGAACAGGAAGCAGGAAAGTCTTAGTTTGGAGAGAAAGTAGAAAAATAGGACGATATGAAATCAGCCTCCAGAGGAATCTGAATTCAGAGCAGCCAAACTGGTGGACATCCTCCTGTCCTACAATTTCTATGTTTCCATGTACATAAAAGGACTCCAGGCAAACAGCTGATTACAGAATCACAAAACCATTACAATGCACAAGGAGGCCATTCAGCCCATCAAGTCTGCACTGGCTCTCTGAATGGCACTAAGTGAATTGCTCATTACAAACCTTCCTGCAGCTCTAAAAGCACCCATTGACCTGCTACACTTTGCTTCCTGTCAATGTTGCTACAGACCCTTTCATTCCATGTGCCATAACTTTGCTCAAAAGTCTGTTGTGCGGCACTGTATCAAATGCCTTTTGGAAGGCCATGTACACCACATCAACAGTTTTGCTCTCATCAACCCTCTCTGTTAATGCTTCAAAAAACTCCTGCAAGTTAATTACACATCATTTTCACTTAAGAAATCCATGCTGGGCTTTCCTTAATTAACCTGCCTTTGTCCTTGTGACTATTAATATTCTCCCAAATTATTGCTTCTACAAGTTAAACTGACTGGCCTGTAATTGCTGGGCTTATCTTTTTTAAACAAGGATGTCATATTTGCAATTCTCCAGTCCTCTGGCACCACCCCCGAGTCTAAAGGATGCTGAAAAATTATGGTCAGTGCCTCTACAATTTCCATTCTCACTTCCTTCAGTGTTCTTGGATGCATCTCATCTAGTCCTGGTACCTTAACCACCTTCAAGTACAATCACTCTATCCAACACGTCTTCCTTATCAATTTTAAACTCAATTACCTCCTCTTCCACCATAAGAGCATAAGAACTAGGAGCAGGAGTAGGCCATCTGGCCCCTCGAGCCTACTCCGCCATTCAATAAGAACATGGCTGATCTTTTTGTGGACTCAGCTCCACTTACCCACCTGCTCACCGTAACCCTGAATTCCTTTACTGTCCAAAAATGTATCTATCCTTGCCTTAAAAACATTCAATGAGGTAGCCTCAACTGCTTCACTGGGCAGGGAATTCGACAGATTCACAACCCTTTTTGTGAAGTTCCTCCTCTACTCAGTCCTAAATCTGCTCCCCCTTATTTTGAGGCCGTGCCCCCTAGTTCTAGTTTCACCCGCCAGTGGAAACAACTTCCCTGCTTCTATCTTATCTATTCCCTTCATAATCTTATATGTTTCTGTAAAATCTCCCCTATTCTTCTGAATTCCATTGAATATAGCCCCAGTCTACTCAGTCTCTCCTCATAAGCCAACCCTCTCAACTCTGGAATCAACCCAGTGAATCTCCTCTGCACCCCCTCCAATGCCAGTATATCCTTTCTCAAGTAAGGAGACCAAAACTGTACACAGTACCATGGCCTGGATAGCAACTTCTTACTTGGCAAAAACAATTGCAGCGTATTCATTTAATAACTCAACTGTGCCCTCGGCCTCCATTTGAAAATCCCGTTCTTATTCACTACATGAAGTTGTCCCCTTTTTATCAACAACATAATGTTGTTATTACAAAATACTGCTGATGCTGGAAATCTGAAACAAAAACAAAAATGCTGGAAATGCTCTGGTCTGGAGCATTTATGGAGAGAGAAACAGAGTTAATGTTTCAGTGTCTTTACCATTTGTCAGGACCCTGTGTTTCTATTGTCTTGTTTTCCCAACTTACAAAGCTGTGGTGGCTGTCAGCCAGGTTCCTGCTAGCCAGTGATGGTGAAGAGCGCAGGATCCCTCAGGTTCCTTTGGAATGAAGGAATGGGTTCACTGGCAAGTTGAAAGGCAGGCAGGGTTGGTGAGTGCATGGGCTGAAGCATAGGCAGGGGATGAATGAGCCTCAGAGAGCGAACAGAGAAAGTTAAAGAGCTACTGGTGTGTGGGCCCAAGCCTGAAGTGAAGGAGACTCAGGGAGAGGCTGAGAGGACACAAGGTGGTGGCAATGTTGTTCCTTGACAGACTGGAAGTAAACTAGGTCAAGAAACCAGCAAGTGGAAGACAAAAGTGGCTTCCCAGTTGAGGCGAGCTGGACTGCAGTTCCCAGCCGTTTAGACCCACCAGCATCTGATGTGCAGGACCACCAGCCAGGGAGGCAGCTTCATAGTGCAGCCATCCTGTGGCAACTGATTGCAAGATGCATCCAAATGCATCCAAAGACTTGGAGGTAAAGTGCATTTTCCTGTCAGTATTTGAAACTTTAAGAGTTGGATCTTTAATCAAAGCTGTCAATGCTGGTGGCGGTATCATTCCTCACAAATCCCTGAGTGGCTAAAAGGGACATCAGAAAAGTCAAGAATGGAAGCTTCCTTTTTTAGGGAGTTGTCATCTCAGGACTCCCCAACCCCTTTGTTTAGAAGTTAAGCTCTCAACAGTTTTCCTGATTTTTGGAGTAGTTAAGCAACAGTTGGTCATTGTAAGGGACTTGTTTCTTTCAGATAAGCTTTTCAATTTGGGTACTCACATGTTTGGTGCTGGTGGAATAAAGAGTCATTGAGTTGCAATCTCTGCATTCAATGTGCTTTTTTCTCCAGTGTAACACAGAGGAAGAGTCCTTGTCATTCAAAAGTATTCCCCCAAGGTTTATGGATTGTCAGTGGGCAGATTTTTAGAACATTTTGCTGCTGGGATGTGACAGCGTTGAGGGAGCACAGTCAATCTTTTGGGAGAGGGAGGGGAATACCAGGAGAATGTGATCCAAGTTGCTGCTGACTCTTTCCAAACAACAGAACACTATCCCAAAATCAGTCCCATTTAATCCACAGTAATGATCTTATTTATGGAGTCTACTCACATCAACAGATGCAGCACAACATAACTGATCTTCTGGCTAGTCAATCTGTTTAAATGAACTGGCTATATGAAATAGAATAACACTGTTAAGAGAGTTCTTCAACTGTAGAAGACATGAAGTACCTGCATATGAAAGACCTCATCCGAGCTTTCAGACTGGCCAGTGATGTTGCTAACTTCAGCTGATGCTTGTGATGACAAGGATGAAGAAGAATATCTGTTGAATGCTGGGTAACTTAATGGGCTACAAAAAAAGAGCAAAGGGCAAAACAGTTTTAAAACACCAACTTGTATTTATCTCTAGCTGTGATGTCAAATGATTACTTTGAAAGAAATGCAATCTCTTGAGTGGCTAATTTAAAACAAAAAAAAACAGACAGCTATTTTACCATTCGTCTTTTTGATCCTTGGCCCAATGCTGGTTTAGAGCTTAGAGTTCAGAGTTTAAAGTTTAGAGTTCAAAGTTCAGAGTTAATTCATAGCACAACAGTACAGAGATAAGTTACTCTCTTCTCAATGATTCAAATGAAAGCTGCTTATTTATTGAGTTTGGTTTACATTGGAAGATAACCCGTTACTTCCAATTTTAATGTGGAGTCTCAAATCTTGGCCTCAACTGATCAGGCAGCATGGTGGCACAGTGGTTAGCATTGCTCCCTCACAGCGCCAGGGACCCCGGTTCAATTCCGGCCTTGGGCGACTGTGGAATTTGCACATTCTCTCTGTGTCTGCATGGGTTTCCTCTGGGTGCTCCGGTTTCCTCCCACAGTCCGAAGATGTGCAGGTTAGCTGCATTGGCCATGGTAAATGTCCAAGATATGTAGGTTAGGGGGATGGGGTTTCGGGAAGAGAGTCTGGGTAAGATGCTATATCGGAGAGTCAGTGCAGACTTGATGGGCTGAATGGCCTGCTTCTGCACTTGGGGATTGTATAATCAACGTAAGCACTCAATAATTTTCCAGGGATTAGATTTGTCATTGCCTGCTGGGTTGTCTATGAACAGAAAGTTTAATGCCCGGGCTGTTTTGGAGGGATTAGAGGGCAGGTTGACCACCTTCAAGCTGTTTAAGTGGCATGTCAACCAAAAAACACCTGTGAGAAGCCCTAAAATGCAATGTCCGGAGTGAATCGTGAAGGTTGTAGGGCTGGGACGGAACGAGAAGAGGGTAGGAATATGGAGCTGTAACGTTGAGACATTAATGACCTGAGCCTGCATGGAACCTCTTCAGCATAAATTCAATGTTATAAATTAACATACTCCTTGCATCAACCAGAGCCTTTAGTTTGAAAATGTCAGCACAGCTCAATGGTATTTCAAAGGAGAGGGCAGAATTTTCTATTTAATTGTAAATGAGTGTCAACTCAGGTGGGAAAAATGGTGTGCTGCCCGCTGCCTCCGCTGCCAACTTTTTCCACCATATCTTTTCAAACGTAGTTTAAAAAAAAATGCTGGAGGTGGGACCGGGCAGACTGAGCCAGCAACTTCAGCCTTCCAGATATCGGGGTGCTGAAAACTGTTATAATGAAACACTGGAGGAATCTCACCCAGACAACCAGCACTTAGATTAAGATTTCTATGCCAAAGTGAGAAGTTTTAACCAATGTGGGGTTCCCTGTCCATTTTCAAAATGGATCCTAACTGACATGCTGCAGCGAGCACCATTCCCCAGTGCCCCACCATAAAACCGGCCCGGTGCAATGTCAAGTGGTTGGGGGGCCAACCCAACCTACAAGCAGATAGAAGGTCGGGGGAGCAATGCCATGGAGAAAGAGTGATTGATGGCAGCCAATTGTCAAACCCAGATGATATATTTCTGGCCGCACAAAGACTACTTAGACTTATCCTTTTGGGGCTTCTCGCTGTTGACCACTGACTTCTATTCAGCCGCACATCTGTGATATGCACTCCATTCAGTGGGCCAACAAAATGGCTTTGAAATCCCTAGTGTAATATAAAACCCCGGCAGATTGGGGCAGCACGGTGGCACTGTGGTTAGCACTTCTGCCTTTTAGTGCCAGGGATCCGGATTCAATTCCGGCCTCGGGTCACTGTTTGTGTAGAGTTTGCACATTCTTCCCGTGTCTGAGTGGGTTTTCTCCGGGTGCTCCAGTTCCGTCCCACAGTCCAAAGATGTGCGGGTTAGGTGGATTGGCCGTGCTAAATTAACCCTTAGTGTCCCAAAATGTGTACGTTAGGGGGATTAGTAGGGCAAATATCTGGGGTTACAGGGATAGGGTCGAGGTGGGATTGTTGTAGGTGTAGGCTCGATGGGCCAAATGGCCTCCTTCTGCACTGTAGTGATTCTATGAGTAATAAGGTTCCCTCACATGAGCACTTAGGGTAGCCATCCAAAGGGCTGAGTTAAAATGGCAGCACAATGGGATCACGGCGTTAAATCAACCATATAGATTTCAACTCTACTACTGCTCTATTGCCCGGAGCAGAGGGAAATAAAATTGTTTCTCGTCTTTTGTTTTCCCTGCAAGGAAGTGGACTGAGGTTTGATACTCAAGGGAATGCCATGACATAATGTTATGTTCTCTAGTATCTTCTGAACCATGTTGCAAGTACGCAAATAGGCAAACCAGCTGTTGATATGGTATCATAACCTCCAGCAACAACCTGGGTGCAATTTGACCCCGCATTGGCCATTATAATAGGACAAATGTATTTCGATATACATAAACATAGGAAGTTGTTTAAAAAGTGAAGAGCTGTAGGGTTAATAAAATAGCATTAGAATTAAATTGTTACTCTTCATCAGGAAGACTAATTGCATGAAATTATATAGTACTGCTCTGTCAACTGACTGTTCCCCTGGGTAATTAGAGAGCTGCGCAGAACATAACATTTCTTACTTCAGGGCTCTCTGCATAAAAATGAAAAACAATGATCTTATGCAGGACGCATTCATTTGAAAAGAAAAAACATCATTTTGGAGATAATTTTACCTGCGTCTGTTGACAAGTCTGGCTCCATCTGGGCTCACGGCACCCAATGCAGGATTCCTGCAAGTACGTGGGCTACCATTGGTTAGGTGAATGGGACTCACACGGGCATATCCTGGAAAGTCCTGGAAATAGAGAGGAAGTACGCGATAAAAGAAGGCAATGAAATGTGCAGCTGGAACAATAACATAATGGTGTTTACAATGTGAACTCCCATGCAAAAAACGATGGAACGGAACTTGAATTTTCAAGGCAGCAGTCATAAAACTAAGCTGTAACGCTTGGAATTAAATCTGATTTTAGCACATAACAATCATATCTGTGGATCATCCTGCATGTTGAAACCAAGAAACATCTTCATGCACAATTACTTTCTCAGGTTTCTCAAAATATTCAAGAATATGGCCATAATTTATGATAGCGGCATAATGTCGATATGACTTTGATCTAGTACATACGTTTTGTTCCCGTTATTGTGCATTTGTTGGCACAATTGCACTGTTAGTGCTGTGACCAACACTTTAGTAATAGTTCAAAGTAAAACAGAGCTAGACTAAAACTGAAGAGGGAAGAAAGGTCTGAATTAAAAGGGAGAGCAGCCAGAAAGCAATATAATCCCGTGCGGGTGGGGGGAATCTCATGGGGTGGGGGGGTCAAGGAACTAGGGAACATTGGGCGAGGGAGTTAGTCATGAGGTGAGGGTAGGGAGGTAAGTCCCTTGGGGGGTCGGGGGAAATCAGTCTGGGTCTTTACAATAGTTAGTCAGAAGTTAGAAGAGGTTTTGATTCTCCTAACTTTTCCTGAGTAACTATTGCTGTAAATCGGTCAGAAACATCCAAAGTTGACGATTTAAGTCACATTTTCGGATGGTTCACAGTGCAGGGCAGTTGCCCAGAGGAAGTTTGTACTTCCGGCCAATTGCCATGCAAACTCTTACCTGTGAAACTCCAAGAGGGGTTCCCCAGCACATCTTTGGGGTCCCCCTCTAATCCGACACTGGGAGCTTGGAGGTTACGGCCCAATGTCTTTATTTCAGAAAATGTATTGTGAGAAAAGGAGGAGGAAGGGACATATTCAGGACTGAATCACAAAACACAGAATTACCAAGATCTCTTAAGAACTGAGTAGGCCTGTGCTCACATCCTCGCTTTCCTGCTGACAAACATCAGGAATCATCCATCAGTGAAACAATTCTTATATCCCACATTACAGTTTTCAAACCATCCAGGTTTCCCTTCCACAGCAACACCAAAGCAAATTTAAAGCAATAGTTACTCAGGAAGAGTTGGAAGAAACAAAACCTCTTCTAACTTCTGGCTAACTACTGAAAAGGCCCAGACTGACTCCCCTGACCGCCCACCCCTCCCCCCCAAGAGACTTAACTCCCTTCCCTCATCCCATGACTAACCACCCCACCCCGTGTTCCCTAGCACCACGACCTCCCATGAAATTCCTCCCTTCATGTGGGCCAAGCCACAAAACCCTCCAACCCTCCTTCAGTGCTGTCAAACCCTAGGACCCCAATTTTACCAAGACATTCCTCAATGTTAATGAAGCCCAGGATCACACCATGTCCATCTAAACCCCACCACCATCACATGTGTTGCCAGCTATCAGTTACCTACCAATGCTGCATCTTGTATCCCACCTTGTTGAGTATCCTCAGCTTAAAAAATGGCAGGAAATCAACACAGGGGAAGGAATATATAAACGTAAAGGCCACTTACTTATGGTTTTCACAGTATAATAGACAAAGTTGTAGAGTTACATTCCCCGAAATCTAGTACAAATTTTGGAATATCCGCAACAAAATAAAATGAAATTTGACTTATTCAGTCACTGCAATTTAGTTGTGCTGGTAGTAGATTTTATTTTGTGAGACATAATCCTTCCATTTATACAAAACTAATACCTCCTCAGACTCACTATAAGCAATGTCATAGGGGGTCTGCTAATAATGTATTAAAAGTTTTGTACATGGTGCACTTTTCTCTATGTGTTGCACTCCTATTGCAACAACTTATATTTATATGGTATCTTTAATGCAATGAAATATTTCAAGGTGCTTCATAGGAGCATTACAAAATAATGCACCAAGCCACATCGGGGTATTAGGTCAGATGACCAAAGGCTTGGTCAAGGAGCAGGTTTTATCATAGAATCCCTACAGTGCAGATGGAGGCCGTTCGGCCCATTGATTCTGCACTGACTAGAATCCCACCCAGGCCCTATTCTCGTAACCCTACATATTTACCCTGCTAATCTCCCTGACATTAAGGTCAATTTAGCATGGCCAATCCACCTAACCCGCACATCTTTGGACTGTGGGAGGAAACTGGAGCACCCAGAGGAAACTCACGCAGACACGGGGGGGGGGGAACGTGCAAACTCCACACAGACAGTGACCCAAGCCTGAATTGAACCAGGGTCCCTGGCGCTGTGAGGCAGCAGTGCTAACCACTGTGCCACCATTAAAAGAGTGTTTTAAAGGAGGAAAACGAGGCAGAGAATTTTGAAGCATGGAGTGTAATCAACTAAAGGCGTGGCTGCCAAATGGTGTGATTCAACTCAAGCAGCCAAAATTAGATGAACATAGATATGTCAAAATACTGCGAAGCTGGAGGAAGTAACTATCATGGAGGGGATTGAAAATAAGGATGCAAATTTTAAGATTGAAATGTTGCTTGGCTGCAAACTGATGTAGGTCAGCGAACACAGGGATAATCAAGGAAAGGGGCTTCCGGCGAGTTAAGACATGGGCAGAGTTTGGGGGATGACAATGTTTACAGGGGGTAGCATGTGGGAGACCAGTCAGGAATGTCTTGGAATACTCGAGTTTGGAGGTAACAAAGGTATGAGTGAAGGTCAGATGGGCAGAGGCAAGAATCAAGTTCAGTGATGCGACTGAGGTGGAAATAGGTAGCCTTAGTGATAGCGCAAGTATGTGGTCAGGACTCATCTTGGGGTCAAATGCGACATTAAAGTACTGGTCACAATCTGATGTCATGCATAACCCATTAGGAGGTATTTAACTCCCAGGATGAAATAAATGGGATTAAACACGAGTTTAAGCATGTTCATCAAGGCTGTCAAGATGCTTGTATCTCTTTGACATTGCATAATGTAATTCAAGGTCCATTCATGCATATCTTATTTGCCAGCCCACCACATTCAAATGAACATTGAAAGATGTACCAGAATCTTTCAATTCCCTTTAACAGGAGATATAGCTAAGAATTCTGAGACATCTTACATTCTGGATTGATTCATTAAAAGATACAGCAAATTAAATTTGCCAGGCCCCGCAAACTGGCACACGATCACAAAGTGTTATTAATCCGCGTCCATTCTTTCTGGGACAGACAGCACACAAGTTTTGTGCCGCCTGCTAATTTGCATGATTGCAGTGTGCAGGCAACATTAAGCATGTAGTTGAGTAGTTACATGCCTCAGCCGGAGCCCAGGTTTGTGTGAGGCTGGCGCAACTTAAAACCAGCCTGCAACTCTTAAAGAGGCCATTCTGGTTGCAGTAGATGCTGGGAGTGTTTGTAGAAGAGCCTAAGTACGAAGAAGAGGGAATTCTGGCATTACAGCAGAGAGGGTGCTCCACGGCTCTCGGACCCTGCACTGAATGTATTGATGGAGGAGAGATGTCGCCTATCCAGAGGTAGTCAGAAGGTCTTTCAGGCAAAGTACTGAAGGTATTGGGACCAGACAGCTGTGATGTTTAATGACAGAGGTAAAAGTCCCAAGGACCCAAATGTATTGCCAGAAAGACAGAAACAGAAAATATAAACTTTAACAACTGCACAAAGGTGGTCAAGCTCAGTGAATGTATCTTCATGTTTAACCAATAGCCTCACACATTGCTTCATGTCGCACACCTACATCAAAAATCTCAGTTAAATCCCAATTTAAACCAAGTATACATAGCCCCATGTTATTCTCACACATGGAGCACTGCGACAAACTGCACACCAACATCTTAACAGTTTGCACAATTTTTTTAAAAAAATTCTTTCGTGGGACATGGGCGTCACTGACTAGGCCAGCATTTATTGCCCATCCCTAGTTGCCCTTGAGACTGTGGTGGTGAGCTGCCTTCTTGAAACACTGCCAATAGCTACATCACCAAAACAGATTGCATCACCCACACTGACACACTTCCCTGTGCGCTGCAGGATATGTTGCTGCATAAGTAGAGGCAGCAGGAGCAAACTGACAGTGAACAGGCCTGGCTGCATGTCCTTTACTGAATGGAGGAGACTGTCGTCACTATCAGTGGAGTGGCCAGAGCAGAGACTGTGGAGGGGCTGAAACAATCGAATGAGAAAGTATTTTCGTACTTAATCCTCTTTCACACATCCCTCCTCTTTCTCATGCCACAACACTTCTGATTTACACACTGCAGATGGTGTAAGCAAATGCCTTTCTTCCAGTTCTGCTCTCAACGCAACATGACCATGTGCATTGCTCCTTTCAGGCACCCAAAGAACAGCAACTTGGTCAGGCAATGTTGGAAGAGCAAGAGGCGGAAGAGCAGGAAACAAACGATAAAGAAGAAACACTATCATTCACCCTCCCACTTGAAGCCAAAGCTCAGCTACTGACGCTGTTGATAGTTTAGAGATAGGATGTGCACACAGAGACACACCAGGCACAAATGACATGCATGGCACAAGAGTAGCAGGTGCCAGCTTGCCAGAGGACAGCTTTGCACATGAGTTTTGCCGCAGAGAACTCAATGAATGCTTTGGTGCGATGGCCTATGGAAGACTGATGAGTATGCACAATACTTCATGCTAGAAAGCTTGCCCCAGTGTCAAAGAACATAGAAGAGACCAGCACTGATTTGGCAAGGGACTTTGCACAGAGCTGAGAGCCCATCCTTTCCAGCCATGGAGCTAGTGGCCAACTCCATTCAGGACTTGCAAACCCAACCATATTACAGCATCTAATGGCTGATATCTCAGCTTCCATTGTAGCACAAACAGAAGCTTCCCAACATGTGGGTGCTGTCATGAAAGCTGAAAAGGTTGCCATCAAAGCAGTGCATATCAAAGAGACCTGGAGGATGCCTCATTATAAAAAGTCCACCGGGAATGCTTAGGTCCTGCAGGGGAGTGCCAATAACAAGTCTGCTGTCCATGCTGAGAATGACAGCATGCACCCTCCCATTACTGTGACTTGTGACCTATCAGTCAACCAACCCAGACTGCTACTGCCTGAGCTGAGATAATGCAGCCCAAAGCCAGGCTTGCTATGCCCAGAGTTGCTTGAGGTTGTCCTCCAAGGCTTTCTGCAGTTTTCCCACAGAAAGACAGTACCTTTTCACCAGCCATACTGTAGCCATTGAGGTTGCACTATGTAGGAGCACTCAGACAAACAAGAACACATGGAAGCAAACACTCAAACAATGCACAAGGGTGATTATTTGAAGCGTGTATACAATATGGAATGGTTTGACTTATATTAATTTGGTTTGGAATGTTTATTTTGCATTGGCTGTTATTTTGGCATTGAGGCCAAGGAGATGCAGTAATGGTCATCAACAGCATCCACGTCAGGAAGCAAGTAACGTGAACAGAACATTTGAGCCAGAATTTTACCACCCTCTCTGCCACGGGAATTGGAGCGGGTGAGGGGTGGGCCATGGAAAGGTCTGTTGACCTCGGGTGGGATTTTATGGTTTTGGGATGAGCGAGGCCATAAAATCCCATCCTTGATGTCAGAACCGAGGCCTTCATCGCGAGGTGAATGGGGAATTGAGACACCAAGGGAAGCAACACTAATCAGGAGGAACCCATCACTGAAACCATCCAGAAAGGAGCTGTGTTAATTGCAGTGGCTACAAAACTGGTGGAAAGGGCTGTGCCCTCATGATGGCGAGTAAATGAGCAGCGCTGTGCCAAGGACTGCAAGGCTCTTCCAGAGCAATTCAGGCACTGGAACATTTCAGCAACCTCCACCCGCCTGCTTGATTACACTTTGCAACTTTTGTTCTATACACGTTACCCTTCTGTGTGGCTTGTGTCTGAGAACCCGTCGCACAGTAGCCACCCTCTGGTTTGTTGTGGTGACTCAAATGTTGGTGGTATAGCAGACTGAGCATCAACTGCTGCACAAGCTTTCACACTTTCAGGAAGTGGAATTCTTTTTGGTTGTGATGCAGCTTAGAATTGACCATAAGTTGCTGAAATCCACAGGACCGTCGCCCTGTGTTACACACCTCCCTGTCGATTTTAGCAATGTTAAACAGCCCACGAAGCATCATAGGATCAGAGAGTAAAATCATAGATTCCCTACAGTACAGATGGAGGCCACTCAACCCATCGAGTCTGTACAAACCACATCCCACCCAGGCCCTATTCCGGTAACCCCATACATTTACCCTGCTGATCCCCCGACACTAAGGATCAATTTAGCATGGCCAATCAACCTAACCCGTACATCTTTGAACGATGGGAGGAAACCAGAGCACCCGGAGGAAACCCACGCAGAGACACGGAGAATGTGCAAACTCCACACAGACAGTGACCCGAGGCTGGAATTGAACTTGGGTCCCTGGCGCTGTGAAGCAGCAGTGCTAACCACTGTGCCACCATGCTGCCCCATGTGTGCAATCATTGGCACCCAGGAGCATTGGGAAGTCTGCAACCCTCGCTAAGTTATGGGCCCCGCTCTACCAAAATAGAATGAAATATATTTGGATCTTTGGGAATACAGAGTCTGAGTGACCCTCGCTGTACAACAGTGCAGGGAAAATGGGAGACATTGCAAATATGGCCTGCCTGGAAGGAGGGCAACGCGCAATGGTTCACAGCTGCTGGCAATACTATCCTCAGCCTACTGAGAGGATACAATTGTACCTGCTGCAGGTGGTACATACCAGTGAGAGTGACCATACTGAAGTGCAGATGTCCAACACACTGTGCATCACCGGTAAGAGAATTCTTCCTTGAACACCCGAGATATGGCCTCCTGGCGGGAGCGCTGCTTCTTCGTCCTCCTCCCTCTATGAGCACCTTGCCCCTCCCTGCTGCCTCTGCTCACACCCCCTTTATGCTGCAGGCTATGGGGAATGATGACTACAGCACCCATGTCTTGGAGCAAATGGGGTGAGCAGAACTCTTAAGTCAGAACCTCGCCCTTCGCCCCATGCCACGCCACTTCCTGTAGACCTCAACAACTTGAAATTATGCAATCCACCAAACACTTCTACAACTGTAGCAAGACCCAGCAGAAATGATCGGCAACTAATCTGTAAACAGTTGATGATCCCTTTAATAAGGCTGCTTTGGGGTGCTTTCTGCTGCTAAATGCATGCTGTGCATGCTTCAGAGATGGCATTAGCTGAAGGAATTGAGCTCCAAAATGTCAAAGCTGGCAGTAAACCTGTGTCTAATGCAGCACACAACAGAAACATGTGCATGCACGCTGAATGGCATTTTGGACTTCCCCCCCCCAAAAAAAAGGGCATGAAGGGGCTGGACTTAGTGGCCACAAACTGCGGCTAGCTCATTCACCTCCAGCTGAATGCTGCAAGTCAGCACTAGCCACTGCAGAGATTATAATAAGACCCAAGAAATTAACAAAGCTTCAAAAACAAATCTTATGAGAGGCGGTGACAGAGTGTGGGCGTCGGATCACTTCACTTCAAATTTTTTAATTAAAAATTCAGAGATGGAGAGAGAAAATTAAAGCATTTATTTTTCTCCTCACCTTTAGCACTTTTAATATTCTGGTTTGAAACCATGCTGCTGGATGTTGCATTGAGCCCCTTATGAGTGAAGCTTTTATTCCTCTAAGTTATAACAATTATCCACCTTTGCTTCAAATTTGCTCTGTTTCCTAATTAAAGTTGGTGTGCTATTCTCTCTTGCGTGCTTCCTCAGAATTTGCTTGTCCACTCCGCCGGCTTTCTGTGACGCCACTTCCACCAACATCTCCTGGAATATGTCCAGTCAGACCTGGCAACCCTAATCTTAAATATTCACTCCTTCCACCACCGACACAGTGGCAATAGTGTGTGCCATCTACAAGATGCACTGCAACAACTTGTCAAGCCTCCTTCAACAGCACCCATTACCTCTACCATCCCGAAGTAAAAGGGCAGGAGATGCATGAGGATATCACCATCTTCGTGTTCCCCTCCAAGGCACACACCATGCTGACTTGGAACCACATCATCATTTCTTCACTACCGCCGTGTCAAAAACATGGAGCTCACTTTCTAACAGCACTGTGGGTGTACTGACACCACATGGACTGCAGCAGTTCAAGAAGACAGCTCACCACCACCTTCTCAAGGACAATCAGGGATGGGCAATAAAAATTGACCTCGCCAGTGATGCCCACATCCCATGAACAAATACAGAAAGAAAAATAACAAGATTCAAAATTACTAAATGAAATGATGACGACAGACACAACTTAAGGAGCTACCAATTATGATTTAGTCTCTCATCCTTCACCCATCCCAACACAAATCATCTACTCCTTTTTGCAAGCCCTTATTTCTTCTCAGCCAATTACCAAAGGCAACCAAAAATGCTAATTGATCAAAAAAATGTAAAGCCACAGAAGCAGGCCCAGTAGGTCAAATGCTGGACACGAACTTCCTCCCACCCTGCTGAATCTAATTACATCAGCATACCTTCTGCCTTGTTTACCCAACTTTCCCTTGACTGCGTCTATGCTATTTGCCTCATCACCAACTTGTGGTAACGAGTTCCACATTCGAACCATTCTTTGGGCAATGACATTTCTCCTGTCTTCCCTGTGAGATTTATTGGTGATTACCTTATATTCAAGTCCAGAAATATAAACAAAAAGTGCTGGAAACACTCAGCAGTATCTGAAGAGAGAGAAACCGGGGCGGGCGGGGGGGAATTTTTCCGGCCCAACATCGTCGCGGGCGGGATAGGGAAATCCGGAGAGCTGTTAAACATCAATGGCTCTCCAAATTTTCACGTCCTGCCCACAATGATGTCCACCAGTGTCGAGGCCAGAAAATCCTAGCCAAAGTGAAAGTTTCAGATCAATGGCCATTCATCGGAAACTCTGGCCGGAGTTCTTCCATCCCGCCCACCACTGGAATTTTAGCGGGCGGGTTGTGGACAATGTGAAACCCCATTGACAGTTGGGTGGGAATTTCTGGCTTTTAGACCAGCGCAGCAGGAGAATTCCGCCCTGTTTTTCTTTCCACAAACGCTGCCTGAACTGCTGAATATTTCTATCATTTTATTTATTCTCGATATCCAGCATCCGCACTATTCTGCTTTTTGACTGATAATTAAGGCCCCAAGTTTCCGTCTTCACCACAAAATGAAGGCATCTTTTAACATCCATACTATCAAACCCTGCATAATCTTGAAGACCAGCACCAGGTCAGCCTTCAGCCTTGACAATTTTTTTATATAGTGAAAGGAGCCCCGGCATGTTCAATCTTTCCTGGTGGGTATAACGTTGGAGTGTTGGTATCATCCTAATAAATAATTCTTGCACCTTCTCCACGAGGGAGATCAAAAAAGTGCATAAGTAATCCAAGTGTGATATAACCAAAGTTCTGCACAAGTTTTACATAACTTCTCCAATTTCCAACTTTAACAATCAAGAAATGAATGCCAGTTTTTTTCTAAATTAAATGGCATTATTAAGCTGTGTCGTGCTACCTCTCATAATTTGCATATCTGCACTGTTCTATTTAAAAATCCAGTTGGTGAAGGATTGAACTGAAGCCAATCTTTATACATATTTATATTTATTTGCAGACTTGAACATTACAACCATACAACAACTAATGCAACAATCACAATTTAAGTCTGTGTCTAACTTTATCGCGGCACAAGTGAATCCCCAGTTCATTATTGCCCACCACCGCTTACAGTGAAACACAATAGGGGAGGCCATGGCCTAGTGGTACTGTCGCAAGATTATTAATCCAGAAATTCGGCTCATGTTCTGGGGACCCAAGTTCAAATCCTGCCACGACAGATGGTAGAATTTGAATTCAATAAAAAATTCTGGAATTTATAATCTACCGATGACCATGAAATCATTGTTGATTGTCAGAAAAACCCATCTGGTTCACTAATGTCCTTTAGGGAAGGAAATCTACCGTCCTTGCCTAGTCTGGTCTACATGTGACTCCAGAGCCACAGCAATGTATTGAGTCTCCCACTATTAACATTGTGGTTGTTTCCATTGACCAGAAACTGAGCTGGACTAGCCATATAAATATAGGAGCTCCAAGAACAGGTCAGAGGCTGGGAATCCTATGGTGAGTAACACACTTGACTCCCAAAGCCTGTCCAGCGCCTACAAGGCACATGCCAGGAAAGTGATGGAATACCCTCTGCTTGCCTGGACGAGGACAGCTCCAACAACACTCAAGAAGCTTTGCACCATACATGACGAAGCAGACCATTTAATTGGCACACCATCCACCATGATCCATATTCACTCCCTCCACCACAGTGGTAGCAGTGTACACCATCTACAAGATGCACTGTAGCAATACAACAAGGCTCCTTCAGCAGCACCTTCCAAACATGTAACCACTGCCACATGGAAGACAAGGCAGACAGGTGCATGGGAAACACCATGACCTTGAAATTCCACTCCAAGCCACACATATTCCTGACCTGGAAATATATCGCCATTCCTTCACTGTCACTGGGTCACAATCCTGGGACTCTCTTTCCAACAGTGCTCAGGATGTACCTACTCTACATGGTTCATAAGGTGGCTCATTGCCACTTTCTCAAGGGCAATTAGGGATGGGCAATAAATTGTGGCATTGTCCATAAAATATATATATTTTAAATTAACATGTTCTCCTAGATCCTTTGTTCCTTTACTCTATCATTATTTTTATAGCACAATATTGCCTCAATTTTTCCAGCAATAACACACCACTTCCCACTTATCTGTATTGGAATTAATTTGTCAATTACATGCTCATTCTGCAAGTTTTTTAATGATGTCTTGTATTTCCTCATAGTTCCGATATGCCCCAATTTGGGGTCATCCTCAGGTTCGGGAATTGTTTGCAAGATTCTGAAGTTCAATTCATTTGTGCCAATGGAGAACAACAGTTGTCCCAACAATGTTCCTCGTGGAAAACTATTTTCCACCTTTTGCCAGCCCATGTAACTGCTATTACTCAGGATTGTCACAGCCACCACATCTTGGTAAGGATATCTTGGTCTTGGCAGAAGATGCATTGATTCACCAGAATGAAATCAGTGCTTAAAGAATCAAAGAATGGCAGGCTGCATAAACTTGGCTTTTATTATTACCACAAGTTGAGGGATGATATAATTCAGCTGTTTAAAATGGTGAAACGTTTTGATGGGTTAGATACAGGGAATCAATTTCTTTTCTGGAAGGAATCCAGAACATGGAGGAACGATCTGAAAATCAGAGCCCAGGAAATGAATTTAGGAGCGTTTTTCGCACAAAGGGTAGTGGGAAACTGGAATTCTTCCCTCAGAATGGCTATTAATGCCAGGCCATTGATATTTTCAAAACTGAGAATGGGAATTTTATTTGGCAAGGGTACCAGAGGATACAAGTCAGAGTGTGACTGGAATTGAGAAACAGATCAGCCATGATTTAATTGATTAGCAGAATAGATTCAAGGGGATGAATGGCTTACTCCTCACCCTACGTTCTAAGTAATTTGAGATTCCTTTGTGCAAACAGAACCTAGACCGTAACCTACAAATTGGACTGCATCCAAAATCTGAGCACCGTCTGGATGCAGCAGAAGTGGGGGTTGGCTGCCAGGACATCGCTGAGGGCAGTAGGCTGGTCGCAACAGGCGATGAGGGTGAGCTCAGATTAGTAGCAGTGGTCTATCGCTTGAATGTGGAAACCACATGCAGCACTCCTGCTTCTCCTGGTTCCACACTCAGGCGATTATAAAATTTTACTCTTATTGTGGTACCAGTGATTCAATTTGACAAAGGGACCTGAAATGATTAAATCCCTGATTTACACAGGCAATGGACCTAACAACCGTTCAAGCTAGCACCTTAACTAATATGGCATCCTGCACACTGTACAAAATATTGAACTCTCTGGAACCCATTTCTTGCCAAAAAAGCTCGCCTCTGTGCTGTCCAATTTTAGGCCCATGCACACTGGAAAAATTGTCATGTTGACTTACAGGCCTGATCTCTCCAAATGATCCATACAACGCACCAACAGACATGTCTCTCAGGCCAAAACAACAGGTCAAAGAGCACTTCTCAAACCTCATGACTGAGCAGCAATAAGTCAGACGTCACAAAGAGCAGTGGTAGTATTGACCACCAGAGCTCGGAGTTACCAGAACTATTGGAGATCAGCTCATCCATCAGTGCTCAACGTGGAACAAAACTCCCAGCCCAATACACCAACAGTCCTGCAATTCTAATCACTGTCATTCTTACTACCATCATCTAATTGCATTCCTTCAGTCCAGCCTTCATGGGTCTTGCCCTCACTTCATTATAAAATCAACACCAATAGAAAATCCAGAAATTTTATCCCATCTGTTCAAGATTTAACTGCCACAACTAAGAATCAACTTTTGCTACCCATTAGTATTTATCTTGTGTAGTACGCATTCTGATGCTTCTGAGGTATTTTTTTCCTAAGCTACAGCTTGGGAGGCGGAAGGCTGCAGAGCTTCCACTGAGGGCACTTCAGCAGACAATGTTGGATGACCTCAAGCAGGTTTCGCCTTAAGGACCTGGCTGGACACTGCAGCATCTCATGGGCTGGAGCAGCAGGTCCAACTTGCTGTGTGGCAAGAACAAGATTGCTGACAGAGTGGGTGATAGGGGAGCTAGCTTGGTGTCCTTCAGATAAAACAGTAGGGAACTCCCCCTGGACCAAAGCCATTCTCCTGCGGTAGGGCATCTCAGCAGGCTCTCCACAAGAGCCAAACGCAGGAGTGATGTGAAGGTCTGAAAGTCTAGATCCACACTGAATCCTAGGGTCAAGATGACAGCCATGACAGCAGTGTGAGCTGTCAGAGGCTTCATCAGGGTGAGCATCACTAGCATATCCACGGAGCAAATCACCCACTTGATGTTAGACAGAATGGTCTAGATGCTTTGTGTGAAGTCCCCACACAAATTGCACTCTATATGCTCTGGCAGGTTTGTTGGCATGCTGCCCAGTGCATGGTGTATCTCCTGGTTTACACCTGCAGTGGAAAGGGCCCTCAAACTCAGCATCTGGTTTACGTTCTTGCCCTCCCGAGAGCCGGTAACTGTGGCATCCCATTGCCCTGCCCTTGCTCCTACACACTAGAGATTGATGATGCATCGCATGAAGGGCTCTCCTTTAACCTACCCTTTAAAGTATGCATGTTGCCAGTATCCATCTTTTGGAAGACTGGCCTCCTTATCCTACATAGTGCCTCGATATTTTAGCATGAAGGAGAGAATTGGCTGCTAAATGCAGCTGCAGTTTGACAAACAAGGCTGTATGAGGTAGAAGGAAGACAGTTTGAAGAAGCCCTACACGATCCTCTCTCCTCCAGCATTGGCCATGACCTCCCACCCCTAATGGTCAGCAGGTCTTCATCCATAGAGAAAAGTGTGTACAAGCGGCCTTCACTTCCTCCATTTGCCATGTTCTGCTTGATGTTGTGTACAAGCTTCTCCTACAAGAAAGAAGGGAGGGTTTTAATGACAGTTGTCTAAAAGTACTTGGAGAATGTGCTGTCATGATAAAATAGTTCATAGTGTGAAAGATGTGACATGTGGGCAAGTGCTGGTGGCAATGGTGATAAGAGGCAAAGTGCAAAATGAGTATGAAGAGAAGGAGCTGGAATGAAGCTTGGTGCACGACTGGAGGAAAGCGAAGGGAAATGGGAGAGGGTTGAGTCATGAGGATACAGGTAGGAAGAGGATAATGTAAGTAAAATTCTTACGTTGTCAACTCTGTTGAGGTCATGGAACATTTTCCAGCATTGCAGAAATGTTGTGGAAGCGACTGACCCCCCACTGTGACGTCACAGTGTCAGCTGTGCCTCAGTTGGTACACTCTCGCCTCTGAGTCAGATGGTTGTGGTTCAAATCCCACATCAGAGACTTGAACACAAAAATCTAGGCTGACACACCACTGCAGTACTGAGGGAGTGCTGCACTGCTGGAGGTGCCATCTTTCAGATCTTCAAACCGAGGCCCCATTTGATCTGTCAGGTGATGCAAAAGATCCCGTGGCACTATTTCAAAGAGTAGTAGTGAAGTTATATCCAAAATACTAGTCAACATGTATCCCTCAATCAACATTATAAAATCTGATTAGATAATCATTATCATATTGCCCTTTGTGAGATCTTGTTGTGTACCACTTGGCTGCCATATTACTTTACATTACAACAGTCATGGCATTTCAAAAGTACTTCAGTGGCTGTGAAGCACTTCAGGATGTCCTGAGGTCTTTGGGGAATCTTTCTTTCTATTTGTTCCCATTTGCTTCCGTCAGCCTTCTACTTCCATAGGGATCAAGATCTCTCCTGTCCACAGCCCAGACCAACATCTCCAACCTGGGGCCTGTTCTGCAGGCCTTGCAATCAGATCTACATTCATTCCCTGCTGTCTGCAGTCAGAATGTACCTTCCCTTGAAGAGGTGCACTGCCTGTCAATGTACACCTGACTCCCTGCACGAATTTCACTTGGCCCTTGAGCACACGTGAATCGGCAGGTGCAGCTTGTTTTCAGGATTGATTGAAATTCTAGGCTCATGAATTAAATTTATTTAAAAATTAGACTAACAGAAGCAAGAAAAAAAAACAACAGATTGACTCATTTGCAGACTTAGTTCGCAGTTTTCAGAAGCAACTTCAAGTTGGTTTGGGATTTGATGCCCAGTACTCTGAAGTTAATCTGTTTTTCTTTGTTTGAGAGGATGCCAAAAATCGTGAATTCCCAATTTGACGGCGTTCTACGAGTACCTTCACCACATGGGTTGCAGTGGTCCAAGGAGGCAACTCACCACCACCTTCTCAAGGGCAACAAATGCCAGTTTAGCCATCAAAGTCTTGGGGCCAATCCCAAAACTGAAATAAAAATTCTTGACAAATTAATTTGCAAGAGGCACCTCAAGCAGAGCTCTTCTGAGAAATCGCTGAAGGACTCGGATGGTCTGTAGATTGCTCTCAAGAGCTTTGTCCTAGGTGGTGGGGCCGTATGTTGCACATCGCTGTCATTTCCATCTTCTGCAGTTCCTGCTCTATTTGCATTCTATAGGTGTATATGGGAAACCTCCAGTGAATCCCACAGAGGGGGAAGGGGAAGGTTCCCATGACAGAAGCATAGGGGGAAGAAAGATTTCCTGGCAAGTAACTGCGCAAAGGTAGTGCGCAAAATCCTTTCTTGGAGACATATCTGAGAACAGGAACTTGGAATGATTTCAGTCACAGCTGGTACTTCAGACAGAGTTTGTGCAAAATCAAAGCCTATGAACTCAGTCATTCCCTGGCTTGACCACATGCAGGTAAGTTGCTTCTCTCTTGTACAAGATTGACTAAAATCAAGTACAGTATGTAATGCATGTATGTAATTCTAAAGTATCTGATTTATACCTGAAAGTCTATTCTTCTACATCTGAACTACAACACTTTTTTGCTCCATTATAAAACACAAAATTTGAAGTTCCATGGTCTAACTATAAAAGAAGTTAAATTTCAAAAAATCAATTCCAAATATCAGTGGCACAGTATTATTAAAATCTGGGTTATTCAAAGTGAATATAATTAAAGTACAGTTTAAGTATGATTCATGAGTTAATCAATGCTTTCACTATCTTTTAACAAGCTTCTGGCATTAAATAAATGGTTGCTGTTGTGGAAAAAAAATTGAAATATAATTGATTCCATATCAACCAACAGATTGTATTTCTAACATGTGTTTTGTTTTATTTGAAATTCAGAGCATCTCGGACTGGAAGATGTGAGATAATATTATTAGCAATGTGCAAAAGCCACTTTCAAAGGAAATATTCAGCACGGTAAATACATTAAATCCGACAGTCAGGACTTGAATATTAATTGCCTTTCATCAATTGCCAAGCTACATTGGAAATCTCTCTGTCGGCTATTTCTGCAAAACTATAGCCATTAACCATGATGCTGCTAGGTTAATTGTAAAATTGTAATCTTAAAGTTTCAAAGATGTACAGTCTAGACTTAGGATCAAACTCGAGAGGGAGAAAGAACCCTGGTGCTTCAGATCAATAGTTCAGATAGTGCTCCCAGAGGGAGTTAAAGAACAAATTTTATCTAACGGAGAAATGGATTGTAATGTGCAGAGAAGATAAATATTTTTCTTCACATAGATCACTCCAAATGCCCAGATGAATACATAATTGGATCACCAGGTTTGTTGGAAAGGTTTGTTGGGATTTTAAAAAAAAATTAAAACATCATTCTAGACATTCCTCTCATGAACAGCCGCTTATCCTGGATAAAGCATCTTAGATCTTTAGCAGCTTAACCCTTTGGGCTGCAAGTCATATAGATTTGACACATCTCAGCCTACTTTAGTGCCCAGCTTCCGCTTTTTTCCCCCACCTGCAAAAACAGGTCGGTTTGTGTGATTGAGGCCATGATTATTTTATACCAGCAGATGCCTCATTTTCCATGATTTTCAGATTATTTATGATGAATGCTTATGACAGTAAGGAAAAAACAGGTGTCCGGGATTGGAAGAAGCTAATCTGAAGCTAAATTTCAAGAGACTGGATTATTCAGTTACATTAGTTTTGTAAAAATGTTGCTATTTCCCCGTATACCGCTGTGCAAATTTAGAAGGGCCGGCAATTACTAGTACTACCCATCCCAAGTGGCATTTAACCGGTTACCACTGGGGACTCCCCCTCTATCTTTGGTTCTTGAAAGAATTGGAGGCGGAATGCAGGAGCCCAGGTCTATCAGATCTGTACTGCAGGCATCCAATATCCACTCACTGATGCTCCTACGCCAGAGATTATAGCAAACAAGGCTCCCTCCTGTATTTACTCAAAGAGCAGTGCCTCTCAATTTAAATTCCAAAACGTTAGCATTTATGTTTGCACAGCCCGATCTTCTTTCTCCTTTATTTTAAATTTGACTTCAATTTGATTTTGACTTTGGATCTAACTAGCGTGCAATCTTATACTTATTGCATAACCTTTTATCCTTGAAAAAAATCTGTAACTATTCGGTTGTGTGCCTCCTCCAGATTCTGCTATCCATTTAAAGGTGGGATCTACAATCTATGATTGAAAACTGCCTGCCTAAAGGCACGTGTCCCACTGCAAGTAGATTCTACACAAGATGCCTGTTCCCAGGCAGCCTGGAATGGGACCACAAACCACCAGCTTTAGAGCATAACAAGAAAGTAAAGAGGATCAACAGACATCACGAAGTGCACTTCATAAGAATATTATGCAGCAATCCAGCAGAACATGTTTCAATTTGTATGCAAATTAAATTACGTAACTCCTCATTTACAGTGCCACAGAGGACCAGATGATCACAGAAGAAAAATGAGAAGGGTCAAGTGGAGCAGGCAAATTAAGAATATCCAAAAGAAAAATCAACCAAAGAAACAAAGTAATGCAATTTTTCATCAACAATTTTTCTCGTGGTTTTAAAGTGCTTGTTTGGAATTATACAGGGGAGACACCACGGGAACACAAAGAGAAGGAATAAAGTTTTGAAGAAGTCTGCTGATCACCTGAGAGCAGTGCATAACAAATCAAATACAGTTTCATTATTTACAGTACTACAGTTATTATTATTCACCTCTCTAGAACAGATCGATAAGCAAGTTGCTGAAATTTTCCAATAAAGTCTTGAGCCTTTTAAGTTGTCCAAATATTGATGCAGTGGGGTTAATCAAATTTTTTACCATTTAATAATAGCAAAACGCAGTCAAAGTTTAACTCACTACTGGTATCAACCATAACATTCAAAAAGCATTTGGATCTACAGATACGGAAGTATCGATGACGGAATTCACTTGATCAAATTCTTGCTGTGAGGGTTCATACCTGTATCCCCAACCTGGACTTCATCACATAGAACTGATCCACCAGCTTCTTGTGCAACGGTCTCATGTCTTGGGGTACAAACTTTTCATGCACAGCCAAGCCATACTCAAGAATATGTGCCTTGAACAAAAAAAAAGTGTGTAAGTAACCTGATATTTAAGAATTGCAATTATCCTCATTTTGATAGCTAAATATCATTTATTCTTTTTACAGTTACTTTCTGAAAGTCCATTTCTCTCATGTATGTCTGGGAATGCAGCGGCCTAGAAACTGGACTACTCTAGATGCAGCACATAGAATAGTATCATAGGATCCTATAAGATAATTCTTGTAATAGATTATAGGAAACCGTAGAATCCTTACAGTGTAGAAGGAGACCATTTGGCCCATCGAGTCTGCACTGACCACAATCCCACCCAGGCCCTATCCCCATAACCCCATGCATTTACCCTAGATAGTCCCCCTGACACGAAGGAGCAATTTCGCATGGCCAATCCACCTAACATGCACATCTTTGGACTGTGGGAGGGAACCGGAGCACCTGAAGGAAATCCACACAGACACAGGGAGAATGTGCAAACGCCACACAGACAGTGACCCAAGTCAGGAATCGAACCCAGTCCTTGGTGCTGTGAGGCAGCAGTGCTAACCACTGTGCCATCGTGCCACCCCCATGCCTAATGCAGGACCACAGCTAATAAGTCATCAGTCCCTTTAGCTAATAAAGGTGAGTAGCGGACATCAGTGGCATCCCCAGAACACTCACTGGTTGCGAGTGGGGCAGCAGGCAATTGGGATGGCATGAATGATGTGCAGTTAGCAGCAGCAACTCGCAGTTTTAATATGGAGCCAGGACAACCGCTCAATCTACACCCATTCAAGTAATAATCTGTCTTCCTATTATTGATACCAAAGTGGATAACCTCACATTTATTCACATTACACTGCATCTACCATGCAGATGCCCACACACTCAGCCTGTCCAAATCATGCTGAAACATCTCTGTATCCTCCTCACAGACTTTCTTTTCACATTTTTATGTTTTATTGCAAATTCTTTCATTTAAAGTATTTAACCTATGCTGATATTTTCAGGCAATGAGGTGAAGAGAACACTGAAAGAACTGCGATGACTGGCAGTGTATTTCATACATTTGTACTACCACTAGATGGCTTTAGTCCACTTTGTCAAGTGCATAACCACGATAACACATTAACATTGCAGAAACCTTCATCAGTTTAAATTAATTTGCTGACATTTGCTTTTATCTCAGTATATGAGAAATACAATCTGAGGCAATTCTGGAGTGAAAATGACTGCAACAAATGTCATGTTGTCACTGCATCGGGGTAGGCAAAGGGAGAACTAGCCTTGAAGCCATCTACATGAATGCATCATGTTCGGTACAAATGATCAATCAAGATGGCCACTAGTTTGGTCCCTGGGAGTGACATTTGTTCAATAATTCAAGACAGAAGTTCTTTAATAATTGATGCAAGAAATTAACTGACTTGTTTGAATAGTGCATTTATTCAAATTGAGAGTCAGTCAGCGAAAGCATTTAAATCCAATCTGCATTCTCTCAAGTCAATCCAGTGTATGCCATGAAAGCAAAAAGCACTGGGACATACTGTGTCATATCATTGAAGAGCATGTTTACATTCGCTATTGTATGGGCAGAGTACAGTTTTGGACGATCAAGCTATTTACCTCTGTTGTTAATGGTCCTTTGAGGCTCTTGAAACATTCTTATTCTGCTAAAAGCACTTTACAATAGCGAACTGCTGTTGTGCATACACTCATGGCATTCTATATGCATCTTTCATTTTGGAAAATAAATTCAGTTAGGCATTTGAGGTATCTCCATGAATAGAAAATGATGCGGTTGCAGCTTCTTATCCATTTACAAAAGGTTTGATCGGACCGCAAGAGTGAATGGCTCATTGAAAGAGTTGCCACTGACCCAAAGGCTTTCCTTGACTCCGTGGGAAGCATTCTCTCCTTTGCTCACGAATGTTTGCCACCCACACCATTAATTACAGCAGGGTGAAGTGGGATGGGAATGGGGATAGGGATGGGTGAACGACCATCTTCAAAAATCCAGAGTACAATCCTGGCCTGAAACTGCAGGTAGGCCTATAGTCCCACCATCTGGTAGGCAGACACATCCGGTCTGCCAAGTTTCACTATGACCATAGGACCATAAAATACAGGAGCAAAATTAGGCCATTTGGCCCATCGAGTTGTGAAATTCTTGATAGTAGACTAGCAACTTAATCAGGAATTGAGTAGTTTGTGGAATATACTGCAATTTAGTCCCCAAGCAGCTGCTGCGAGAGAAAGACAACTTTATAAGCAGTCATAAGTATCTGTATGTTAAACAGATAATCTGAGAAAAGCAGAAATTTTAGGTTGGAAACCAAAGTTTTTGCAGCACATGATGTGCCTTGCTCCAATGGCAGTGGCCAACACTCAATGAACAGAACAGCTTGTTTGCATATAGTAAAAGATGCAACATAAGTGGGAATTGGAACCACTTTGCTAAGTGCTGCAGGTCCAAACCATAGCAGCTCTCCTGTGCTAACAGCAACAAGGCAGCTGTTTGATCCTTCAGGGGAAGAGGCATCAGGAAGGTGAATAAATTCAACTTCAGCCAAAGCACTGAAGCTACAGAGCCTCCAACAACACTTTATTGTGAGAGTGTCAACACCATCACAGAAAAGGGTGAGATCTTCACCATCTTCAACATAATTAGTAGTAATGCCAGACTTAAAGTCAAGGTTGACACTGAAGTGAGGGGGAGCTCACTGCCAAGCCAAAGGTTACAGCAAATAGACTCATATGCCACACCAGGTCCCAGCACCAGATGGACTTCATGACTTATGGTGGACAGGCAATCTACACCAAAAATATGGCAACCCTCTACTGCACACAGGGAAATTTCAAGTTCCATATAGTTGACCAGAACGTAAAGCTACTACTAGGGTATTGGGACAGCAATGCATTGGGACTCATTCACCTTGGTCCAGAAGTGCATGTTCTACAACTCCAAGTCCCTGACATCATAGGTAAACTACCAGGTGTATAGCATGAGACTAGATGATTGAGTACCACCAATAGTCTGTGCTCCGAGAAGAGCTCCAGTAGCCATAGAATCCCTACAGTGCAGGAGGATGCCATTCGGTCCATCGAGTTACACCAACCCACCTTTTGTTCAATCTTACTCAGGCCCTATCCCCGTAACCGCATGTATTTACTCCACTAATCCCTTAACCTACACATCTTGGGACACTAAGGTGCAATTTACCATGGTTAATCCACCTAACCTGCACGTATTTGTGACTGTGGGAGCACCCGGGGGAAACCCAAGCAGACATGGGGAGAACATGTATTTGATACATGGCGGCACGGTAGCACAGTGGTTAGCACTGCTGCTTCACAGCTCCAGGGTCCCGGGTTTGATTCCTGGCTCGGGTCACTGTCTGTGTGGAGATTGCACATTCTCCTCGTGTCTGCGTGGGTTTCCTCCGGGTGCTCCGGTTTCCTCCCACAGTCCAAAGATGTGCGGGCTAGGTTGATTGGCCAGGTTAAAAATTGCCCCTTAGAGGCCTGGGATGCGTAGGTTAGAGGGATTAGTGGGTAAATATGTGGGGGTAGGGCCTGGGTGGGATTGTGGTCGGTGCAGACTCGATGGGCCGAATGGCCTCCTTCTGCACTGTAGGGATTCTATGATTCTATGATTCATGCAGACTCCACACAGACAGTGGCCCAAGGCCACTGGTCCCTGTCACTGTGAGGCAGCAGTGCTAACCACTGTGCCAGCATGTTGCCCCATGAAGCAGAAAGTTGTTAACCAGCTCCAACGGATGACAGCACTTGGTGCCAAAAACCCCTATGGATAAGGCCACAGAATGTGTTTCAGCAATGGTGGCCACGGTTAAAAAAGATAGCATGGTCAGGATATGTATTGACCCAATGCACTTGATCAAAGCACTGCTCAGACCACATCACCTTCTGAAGACAATGTAATAGGTGATAGTCAACATGGCAAATACCAAGATGGTTCACATTCTCGATGCAAAATGCAGGTTTTGGCAGATCCCACGAAATGAGGAATCCTTAAAACTAACCATATTCATAGAATCTAGGAGCTGGAGTAAATTCAGCTCTTCGAACCTGTTCCACTATCAATATGATTATGGCTTTTCCTCTATCTCAATGCCGTATTCCCACTTTCTCCCTATATCCCTTGATACGGTTAAAATGTAAAGAAAATCCATCTTTTTCTTGAATACATTCAGAGACTTGGCCTAGACAGCATTTTGTGGTAGTGAGTTCCGCAGATTCACTACCCCTTGAGTGAAGAGACTTTTCCTCATCTCAGTCCTAAATGGCCTACCCTGCATCCTGAGACTGTGTCGCCTGTTTCGAGATTCCCCAACCAGAGAAAATGTCCTCCTAAACGTGGGCAAGTGCGAGGTTGTACACTTTGGAAAAAAGAATAGAGGCATGGACTATTTTCTAAACGGTGACAAAATTCATAATGCTAAAGTGCAAAGGGACTTGGGAGTCCTAGTCCAGGATTCTCTAAAGGTAAACTTGCAGGTTGAGTCCGTAATTAAGAAAGCAAATGTAATGTTGTCATTTATCTCAAGAGGCTTGGAATACAAAAGCAGGGATGTACTTCTGAGGCTTTATAAAGCACTGGTTAGGCCCCATTTGGAGTACTGTGAGCAATTTTGGGCCCCGCACCTCAGGAAGGACATACTGGCACTGGAGCGGGTCCAGCGGAGATTCACACGGATGATCCCAGGAATGGTAGGCCTGACATACGATGAACGTCTGAGGATCGTGGGATTATATTCATTGGAGTTTAGGAGGTTGAGGGGAGATCTGATAGAAACTTACAAGATAATGAACGGCTTAGATAGGATGGACGTAGGGAAGTTGTTTCCATTAACAGGGGAGACTAGGACGCGGGGGCACAGCCTTAGAATAAAAGGGAGTCACTTTAGAACAGAGATGAGGAGAAATTTCTTCAGCCAGAGAGTGGTGGGTCTGTGGAATTCATTGCCACAGAGGGCTGTGGAGGCCGAGACGTTGAGCGTCTTCAAGACAGAAATTGATAAATTCTTGATTTCTCGAGGAATTAAGGGCTATGGGGAGAGAGCGGGTAAATGGAGTTGAAATCAACCATGATTGAATGGTGGAGTGGACTCGATGGGCCGAATGGCCTTACTTCCGCTCCTATGTCTTATGGTCTTATGGTCTAAACTCCTGTGAATATTGTCCACTTGAACCAATCTCTCCTGATAGAACAGTCCCGTCAACCCCAATATCAACCTAGTGAACCTCCCCTGCACTTCCTCTATGGCAAGTATATCTTTTCTTAGGTAGAGAGATCAAAACTGCATGCAATATTCCAGGTGTGGTCTCACCAAGGCCCTGTATAACTGCAGTGAGCCATCCCTCTTTCTGAACTCACATCCTCTTGCAATGAAGGCCAACATACCATTTGTCTAATTGCTTGCTACACCTGTCTCTCGACTTTCATTGACTGGTGTACAAGGACACCCAGATCCATTTATACATCCACATTTCTCAATATATTACCATTTAAATCATACTCTTCCTTTCCACTTTTCACACCAAAGTGTATAATTTCACATTTAACCATGTTGTGCTTCATCTGCCATGTGTTTGCCCACTCACTCAACTTGTCTAAATCACCTCCTTGCATCCTCCTCACAACTTCACCCAATTTTTTGTCATCAGCAAACTTGGAAATGTTACATTTGGTTCCCTCATCCAGGTCATTGATAAATATCATGAACAGCTGGGGCCAAAGCACTGATCCCTGTGGTATCCCACAAGTCACTGCCTGCCACTTGGAAAAAGACTAGTTTATTCCCACTCTTTGTTTTCTGTCTATCAACCGGGTCTCGGTCCATGCCAATACATTACCCCTAACCCATGTGCTTTAATTCTGCCCACTAACCCTTTATCAAAAGTCCAAATACATCACATCCACTGGTTCACCCTTATCTATTCTACTAGTTACATCCTGCAGTAGATCCTCCAAAAAAAACACTGGAGTAGATTTGTTCAGAATGATTTGCCTTTCATAATGCCATGCTGGCTTTGTCCAATCCCATTAATGCTTTCTAAATGTTCTGTTATCACATTTTTTATCATAGACTCTACTATCTTCCCCATGACTGGTGTCAAGATAACTGGTCTGTAATTCTCCTTTCTTTCCTCTCCCTCCCTTTTTAAACAGTGGGGTTACGTTTGTCACCCTCCAATCTGTACAAACTGCTCCAGAGTCTATAGAGCTTTGGAACATGACCGCCAATGCATCCAACATTTCCAGTGCCACTTCCTTTAATATAGGATGTAGATTATCAGGCCCTGGTGCTTTGTCAGCTTTTAACCCAATTTATTTCCCCCCATTTTCTTAATACTGATTTCCTTCCATTCCACCCTCTCACTCGACCCTTGGTTCCCTTACATTTGTTGGGGGTTATTTGTACCCTCTTTTGTGAAGGCAGAATCAAAGTATGTGTTCAGTTTGTCTGCCATTTCTTTGCTCCCCATTATAATTTCCCTGGCTTCTGACTGTTAGGGGCCCACATTTGTCCTTACTAATCTTTTTCTCTTCATATATTTTTGAAGCTTTTACAGTCAGTTTCTATGCTCCCTGCAATTTTATTCTCATCGTCTTATTTTCTCCCGCTGGATCAAATTGTCTTCTTTTGCTGAATTCTAAAATGCTCCGAATCCTCAGGCTTGCTACTTTCTCTGGTAATTTTATATGTCTCCTCTTTGAATTTAATATTACCCCTAATTTCTATTGTAAGGCATGGTTGAGCCACCTTTCCTCTTTTATTTTCATCAGAGAGGGATGAATAATTGTAATTCATGCACACATTCTTTGAACATGAACTATTGCCTATCCACCATCCTTTATTAAGGTTCCCCAATCTATCCTTGTCAATTCACACCTCATATTCCCTTGGTTCCCTTTATTTAGATTCAGGATCCTAGTTTCGGATTTGACTACTTCACTCTCCATTTTAATGAAGAATTCTATCAAAATATGGACAGTCTTCCCCAAACACCCCGCACAACAGGATTGTTAATTCATCCTTTCACATTGCACAATACCCAATCTCGAATGGCCTGTTCTCTGGTTGGTTCCTCAATGTATTGGTCTAAAAATAAAAAAAATCACAAACACTCCAGGAATTCTTCCTCCATGATACCATTGCTAGTTTGATTTATCCAATCTACCTGTTAATTAAAATCACGCATGACTACAGTTTTATCTTTATTGCATGCATCTCTGATTACTTATTTAATACCTTCCTTTACATCTCCACTACTGTTTAGTGGCCTATAGACACCACCCCACCTTGGTGTTCCTCATCTCCACTGATATAGATTCAACACATGACTTCCTTCCTCACTAGTGCATTGATTTCCTCCTTTACTAACATTCCTACCCCATCCCGTTCCCTTTTTGTCTGTCCTTCCAAAGATGAGAGAGTTGGGTTGATTGGCCATACTCAGTTGCCCCTTAGTGTCAGAGAGATTAGTGGGGGAAAAACGTGAGGTTACGGGGATAGGGCCTGGGTGGGATTGTTGTCGGTGCAGACTCGATGGGCTGAATGGACTCTTTCTGCACTGTAGGGATTCTATGATTCTAATCAGAAATAATGCTTACCCCTGGATGTTCATTCCCATCCTTGTGCAGCCATGTCTCTGTAATTGCAACTGTATCATAACCATTCATGTATACTTGTGCTGTTAATTCATGTATCTTATTGTGAATGCTCCACAAATTAAAAGACAAAGCCTTTAGACGTGTCTTTTTAACCTTGTTAATCATCTTAGCTTTATTTTGCATTACGGCCCCATTTGTTTTTCGCCCACGTTTTTTTCTGCCTTCCACCTTTGCCTCTTACTTTAATGTTTTTTCTTTCCATCCCTTTTCCTCTCTCCTCTGTGTCCATGCTCAGGTATCCGTGCCCCTGCTATTCTAGTTTAAACCCTCCCTGTCAGCACTGGTAAACAACCACCTCCAACACCCCCCCACCACCCTGGAGCATCTCTTTGCAGGCCAACCTTGTGAGAACATTGTTGATTACTTCCTTGTTTGGGGTCGTACTGTGCGAGAACATAATGCATGTCTTTGTATTGTCCTTACAGAATCAGGACCAATCAATTAAAGCTTAACCCTGAGAAATGCAGATTCAGAGTGGAATTTTCCTGCCCCGCCCGCCATGGCAATCGTAGCTGGGGTAGGTGGGGGGGGGGGGGGGGGGGGGGGGTGCGGAACATGCAAAGGTCCATTGACCTCGGGCGGGAACTTCTGGCCTTGGGGTGCACGCGGCTGGAAAATCCCACCCTCAGTGTCAATAATGCTCCTTGTGTGGGCCATTTAGTCACAGCCAACTTCTCCAACAGGACACTGAATGATACTGGCAAGAACACAACCCAGCCATCTTCACCAGATTCAAACAGGCACTCTCAGCCCCACCGGTGCTATATTAATTTGACATTCGAGCACCCACACTTACATCAGCAGATGTTCCCAGCATGTACTTGGTGCAGTCTGCATCCAGAATGGCAGACCAATAGCCTCTCTTTCAAGGGCCCCTCACTGACACAGACTCATTAGGCTCAAATTGAAAAGGAATTCCTTGCTTTAGTCTTTGCCTGTCAGAAATTTCATGACTTTACCTATGGTCGTCCTGCAACTATTGAAACTGATCACCAGCCACTCATAACTATCTTAAGTTGCAACGCAACAGTCTCAATGCCGTCTACAAACGTGGCAAGAAGCTGTACTGGCTGATGCCCTCTCCAGAGTCTTCCCATCCAGCACAGACAAGGCAGATCATGAGGAAGATATAGACATTATGGCAATAGAGGTGCTGTCCTCTCATTAAAATCAGGAACTCAAGCAGGCTGACATCACATGCAGGCAACTGCTTTACTTCATCATGAGGAGCTAGCCAGAATCCACAAGGGAGCTTCTTCACAAACTCCACACAGCCATCGCCACCAAAGATAAACTGAATTAATACTGTTCGGCCAGTGATTCATCATTCCTACTGTCCTGCAGGGGTACTACATACAACAACTTCACCAAGGGCATCCCAGGCTGGAAGCTATCAGATATAGGACCAAGGAATCACTGTTCTGGTCCTCCATGAATGCTGTCATGGAAAGGGAAATCTACAGATGTGCACCATGCAATGCACTCAAACTGCGCCATGCAAAGAAACCATTGTATTTATACAAGGTTCAGGGCCTCACATGGTCATTCACAGCAGGAACAAATCTTCAAGTAGAATGGGAAACAACAGGTAGTCTTACTTGATTTGTATTCTGGTTGGTTTGAACTCAACAATCTGCCAAACCTGAGGAGCAACAGTCATTATCAAGCTTAAGAGAAGCTCTGCCACACACAACATCCCACAGAGACTCATGACAGACAATGCAAATAGTCGCCACTGAATTCCACAATTTTGAACATGCATGGGACTTTGAGCACATCATGAGCAGCCACTTCAATCCCCAGTCAAACTGTATGGCAGAATGAGCGGTTCACTCAACCAAACATCTTTTCGAGAAATGTGCACAGGATCGCACAAATGACTATGCTGCAATCCTCAGCCTGTGAAATCTACCAGCACAGGGTCTGTCCTCGACAGCACAATGACCTCTTTCCAGGCGCACCAGGACCATGATTCCTACTGCTAAGGCTCTGCTCCAACCCAAATCAATGTCAATGATGCTCTCCGACAACACGAATTGAGAAACACTATGATCGAGATAACCACTAACCTGGCCCTCTAACACCAGATCAAATTAAGCAGTCTCACAACATCAGATTAAAGTCCAACAGATTTATTTGGAATCACAATCTTTTGGAGCGCTGCTCCTTCATCAGCACTCCGAAAGCTCATGATTGCAAATAAACCTGTTGGACTTTAACCTGGTGTTGAGACTCTTCTTACTGTGCCCACCCTTGTCCAATGCCAGCATCTCCACATCATGGCTACAAGGTCAAATGGTTAGGATTCAGACTGCATGCGGCTATAACAAGTTGATGGTGGTACACAGTAATGCCCCAAAACCAGTTATGTGGTAGCCTCAAGCAGTGCTCACTATATGCGCAATCGCCGTTACCTTCTGCAAGTATCAGAACCAGCACTAACAGACAATATAGCACTTCAGTCATCTGGCCTACGGCACCGGCCCCTACACCAGCTGACATGCAAACTTCTACAATGGCCAACGCAGCGAGCCCTGCAGCTGATGACCACACAGATGAAACATCCCGTGTTGCTAACACAGTGAGGGTACTGGCCACAGAAAAACTACAACACCACCAACCAGTGTAATCATACGCTCTGGGCACCTGAACAGGCCGAACACAAGGTTCCAGGACTTCATTACCACTTAGTTTATAACTGACTTTCGAATTTCAGTTTTCCTTCCAATGCAAAAGGGAAGTGGCAGGCATGAAGGAGACATGATGGGCTATAAACCAGTCGCTACAGCTTAATTTGTGGACTACATATAGTTTCCTATTGTACACACTGTTACATCTAATGCCACTGGGTGTCCCTATTAAACGGGGATGGTGTAGACTGAGTGGTTACTTGAGGAGTCACGAGGCGGTTACAAAAGAGGCCACGTGGCAGGAGCGCGGGAATAATCCCTGGGATCGCGAACAGAGCACAAGTGTTGAAGTAGCTGCAGAGCTAATGAATACAGGACCATCCTCAATGTCCTTGTTGTCAGTGGTTATATATAAATATTTGCATCCAAAATATTAAATGCAGATGGTAAATCTGCAGCACTACTTTATTGTACACTAAGACACTGGAACAAAGGGCATAGGTTATAAGCTGAAAGGGCAATTCAGAACATGCACATAGTGATGAACATTTGGAAGAATCTTCAAGGCAGGAAGTGGAGGCAAGTCAAGAGAATAATGTAGAATCCCTACAGTACAGAAGGAGGCCATTCAGCACATTGAGTCCGTACCGACCTCAATCCCAACCCGGCCCTATTCCTGCAACCTCACACATTTACCCTGCTAATCCCCTGACACTAGGGTCAATTTAGCATGGCCAACCCGCATATCTTTGGAGTGAGAGGGGAAACTGGTGCACCCAGAGAAGACTCACACAGACATGAGGAGAATGTGCAAACTCCATACAATGACATGAAGCCGGAATTGAACCTGGGACCCTGGCGCTGTGAGGCAGCAGCGCTAACCACTGTGCCACTGTGTTGCCCATGTGACGGGGAAACAAATGTGGGCTTAATTCTGAAGCACGAGCCAATTTGGTTGAACTGCTTCTCTCATCTACCTTGTCATTTGTTTCTTGATAATATGTGGGTCATTTGTATTTTCCACTGGTTTTAATATAAAGCTATTACCTGGTGCTAATGAATATTTTGTACTCTGGGGTCGTGCGTGTGAATTACCTGTTCAAACATGAGTTCCCTCAGACGAGAGATTTTCTCTCCATCCTCGGGGTGGTTGAGAATGTAGTCCTTCACAAAGAACGCCTGCAACAAAAAGCAAAATGAGGACATTTCTCCAAGCTGTTTTCTTGCACGTTTTCCAGCTCTTCCCAATCTGTAAACCACCTTGAAATACATTTGCAGCCTTGTAAAATTAACCACAACTGTCAAGCTGCCAGCAAACTGATCAGAATTAAAAATGGAACAGTTTAAAATGCAAGGATCACAGTTAAAGCACCCACGAAGACACACAAGAAAACAAATTATGCAAATTAGGTACAATTAGGTACTTGAAGGATGTTTGGGATTATAACAACCTGTTATTATGGGCAGGCGGTGGGGTTAGAAGGTCAAATCTGTCTGTAACTGAATTTTTTTGAAAAAAAGCTCTTGGCATTTTTAACCAAACAGAGAACTATTTTCCCTTCTCCCCGCCCTGCAATTTTGCTCCTTGTGAATTGCTAAGATATGATTTAACAGGTGCAGCATGCACTCTTACTTCCCCTAAGCAGCCCCACCTCCTGTCTGTGCTTCGAGTGTGTTTATCATGGTATTTGGCTGCAGGGACTTCACATTCGAGCATGACCCTGTCCTTGACCTTGTACTACTCAGCATGAGTCACTGGATAATGATTAGGATTGGAGGAGGCCGGCGACGAAGCCTCAACTACTACTCTGACTGAATTTAGCTAATCCAAAACCAAGGGTTTTCTGGTCCAGTGTCGCTCGGTGATCTACGAAGTAACAAACTAAACCAGCTTTCTCCCTTCATGTTTCCCCTCAGCATCATGTAGCACTTCTGGAGAGCACATAACATCCAGACCTTTTGACATGTTGCATGCTATACACCTCCATAATGCGGAGAATGACATTGTCTCCAAGTTTGCCCCCCTTTTGCTGATGGCGATCCTATCTCCCAGTTATTCCCTTCTGAATACAGAACACATGTACAAAATTATAATCTGAACTTCTCCCCTAAGTACAGTGTTTAGCACTGTATCACTAGGTCTCATATATTGAGCTGTTCCAATTCATAGAATCCCAACAGTACAGAAAGATGCCATTCAACCCATCAAGTCTATAACGACCATAATCCCACCCAGGCCCTATTTCCGTAACCTTCATTTACCCCGTTAATCCCCCTGACACCAAGGTCAATTTACCAAGGCCAATCAACCTAAATCCGCACATCTTTGGAGTGTTGGAGGAAACCAGAGCATCCGGAGGAAACCTACACAGACACGGGGAGAAAGTGCAAACTCCACGCAGACAGTGAGCTAAGGCTGGAGTTGAACCTGGGTCCCTGGCGCTGTGAGGCAGCAGTGCTAACTACACTGCCACCGTGATACAAATCAAACTGCCTGTTTCTGTCTCAGCTCATCTCCTGCCGAAACTTGCATCATGTTTTTGTTACTTCTAAACTAAATGATTCCAATGCTCTCCTGACTGGTTACCTACCAGCACGGCACGGTGGCACAGTGGTTAGCACTGCTGCCTCGCAGCAGCGGTGACCCGGGTTCAATTCCCAGCTTGGGTCGCAGTCTGTGTGTTCTTCCTGTGTTTGTGTGGGTTTCCTCCCACAGTCCGAGAGACGTGCTGGTTAGGCGCATTGGCCATGCTAAAATTCTCCCTCAGTGTGCCCCAAGTGTGGCGACTAGGGGATTTTCACAGTATCCTCATTGTAGTGTTAATATAAGCCTACTAGTGGCACTAATAAATAAACTTTTTAAAAAAATCTTGGGCCCTCTGTACACTTGAGTCCACCCAAAACTGTTTAACATCTCATTCAAATGACTGCATGGCCAACAATGTAGCACTCTCTGACGCCAACTGGAGCGTCAGTCTTGATTTTTGTGCTCAAGCTCTGAAGTGGGACCTGAATGTGGGACCCTGTAATTCGAGAGGCGAGAGACATTGATCCTTTGCATTATAAACTGCCACATTAATTTGTTTCTTTGAGCACTTCCCACTGAATTTCTGCCATTTTACCCATTGACAGATGTGCCCAATTAATAGGTCGGGATTTTCCGGTCGTTCGCACCCCGTTGCCGCTGCAAGCAAGGACAGATAGTTTGGCGCTCGGCCAAATCTCCATTCACTGCAGCAGGACCAGAAAATCCGGCCGGCCCGAACAGCGGAAAATTCCACCCGTGGTCTCTGCCGCATCAGACTGAAGTCAGCCTCACCCCAAATCCAGAATTTTAGTGGCTATTCCACATTTCTTCCTTTCTAACACAATGTAAACATGATCATATCATGACTGCTGTTAGGTAATGTTCATGCATTTAACCAAATCTTTTAACCAAATCTGATTCAACATTCATTACTAAATCGCGTGGCATGCTTCCTTGTTAGTTATTTGACCTATTGTTACATTCTGGGCACGTTCTAGGAATTCCCCACCTTTCTTACATATGCTTGTCCATTAATCCCAATCTAAATGAAAGTTAAAATCCTCCATTAAAACCATACATCTAATCCCTCTATTTATACCACTTCACAGCTGCTACAAGAGGGCCTCAACACAACTGCTGTTGCTGCCTTAAATCCTCTTCTATTTCTTAATTCTACTAATTAAGTTCCCACTGTTTTCCTGTTGTTACATTCTTTTCTGTGAAGTGACTTCATATTTAATTACAGAGGCTGTTCTCCCCCTTTACTGTTTCCTCATCTTTGCTGTCACTTCATAGAATCATGGAATCCTATAGTGCAGAAGGAGGCCATTCGACCCATCGAGTCTGCACCAACAACAATCCCACCCAGGCCCTTTCCCCGTAACCCCACATATTTACCCTGCTAATCCCTCTAACCTACGTATCCCGGGACACTAAGCGGCTTTTACCATGGCCAATCAATCTAACCCGTAGATCTTTGGACTGTGGGAGGAAACTGGAGCACCCGGAGGAAACCCACGCAGACATGGGGAGAATGTGCAAACTGCACACAGACTGTGACTGACCCAAGCCGGCAATTGAACCCAGGTCCCTGGAGCTGTGAGGCAGCAGTGCTAACCATTGTGCCACTGTGCCGCCCACTTCATGCATTTGGGTAAAATGCACTTATTCGGGCCACACACCCTCAACTATCCTTCTGCTCTAATGTTTTGCTCACAGGTTTTTATTTCTTTCTCCTGGTTTAATTATTTTAATCCTTTAGCTTCCCTTTATCTGTAGTGCCTACTGTAATAATTTTTGACCATTACTCTCTTTCCTTTTGAACTGTTATTTATAATACTTTATCCACCTAAACAGCCTTCTTTAAAGTCCTTGTGACTGCCCAATTATCCTGTTAGGACCCTAGCCTCAGCCTGGTTCAGGTGGTGCCCATCCCTGCAATAAAGATCCTCCTTGTCCTGATACTAGTACCAGTGCCCCGCGGAATGGAATCCCTCTTTTTTTTTTAACTAATGGCACACTGCCTTCTTTACACCGATCTGCATCTGGATTAGCTAATAATTTAAAGATGGTAACCTTTGAGATCTTGTTCCTTAAATTAACTCTTAGCTTTCCAGTAGTCTCTAAACAGGACCTTTGCCTACTCTTCCCTACGTGTTCGTCCCAACATCAGTCATAAGGAATGGATCCTCTCCCACCCTTGCCACTTTCTTTGGAAGCTAGTTTGTGATGTTTCTCACTATGGCACCAGGTAAGAAACATACCATGTAGCAGGACCCTTGATTCTGCTTGCAAAGGATGTTATCCATCCCTCTAATTACTGAAAACCTTACAACAATGACATTAAGCATCTCCTCATCCCCCAAAATACCCCACTTTGGACAGCTTCTTGCTCCTGAGTGCCATGGTGCTTTGGCTATTCATCCCACAGTCTTTAGCCTTATCCTCACTAGTAGCAAGTACACAGGACCAACTGGACAGGATCAGTTTCTTCAGATCTTCATTCCCATCTCACCTGGGTTGCCCTTACTCTGCACATTACCAATCACACTAACATGAGGTGTGACTGAAGTCATAGAATCCCTACAGCGCAGAGGGAGGCCATTCATCCATGGAGTCTGCATTGACTTTCCAACAAAGCATCTTACCCAGGCTCTATCCCCGTAACCCCACATACTTATTGCTAATTAACCTAACCTATACATCTTGGGATACTAAGAGACAATTTGCCATGGCCAATCAATCTAACCTGCACATTTTTGGGCTGGAGTATGGAGCAATCGGTCTAGCTACATCTCCCCCTCCCTTGTATATGTCAATGTTCCTTAACCAACAAGATTCAAATGGAGGGATCTACTGCCCATGTGTTCGCTTAGGACTATCAGAGAGACCTAGAGTACAGGTACACAAAACACTAAAAGTAGCAGCGTGGGTTAATAAAGCTATTAAACAAAAACAAGAAAAAACACGTGGATCCATTTCTAGGGGGATAGAATTTAAAAGCAGAAAGATTACATTAAGTTTACAAAAATAATTTGGTTACAGCACACTTAGGAATACAGCTCAGCTCTGATAACAACCCTTATAATAAACGGATCATAATAAAATTATATACAAACACTGGCGAAGGTGCAAAAATGACTTACTGGAATTATATCAGAACTGAAGGGTTTTACCTTGTGGGAATGATTAAAAAGGCTGGGTTTTTACTCTAGAGAAAGGACTGAGGGGTGATCTGATAAGAGATTTTTTAAAATATGAGTGTTTAATAGGGAAGATGTAGAGACGATGTTTCCATTTCTGGGCAGGTCTAGAATGATGGACCACAAATACAAGAAAACTGTTAAAAAATTCAATAGGAAATTCAAGAGAAAACTTCTTTACCCAGAGAGTAATAGAATGTGGGGCCTGCTACCACAGGAAGCAGTTGAGGTACATAGCAAAGTTAAAGCATTTAAACAGAAGCTCATGGAAGAAGAGGGAGAAAAGAAGAGAAGGATATGTTGATGGGGTTAGAAGAAGGAGGCTGGGAGGAGACATAAATACTGGAATGGATCTGTTGGACTGAATAGCCCATTGCTGTAAATACAACATGACATAATTCTCAAGTACAACTAAGGATGGGCAATAAAAGCTGACCTGGCCCAGGTCTGTAAATGAATTGTTAAAAAAATCATCCCTGCTCTACATGGACTCTTGGTCTGGTAAAACCTCAATTTCAACATTAGCATCCTTGTTTACAAATTAATCTATGGACTTGCCCTAGTCCCATATAGATTTCTGCATTTCTCCAAATATGGCCTCATGTGAATCCCCGATTTTCTTAACTCCATTAGTGGCAGCCACACCTTTAGTGACCCAAGTTTCAGTCACTCAGGTCCAAAGCTCAGGAATACCGTCTGTCAACCTCTTTCCTCCTTTAAGGCCTTGTTCTTTGGCCACCTGTCCTATTGTTTCCTTATGTTTGGCGTCAAATTAAGTTGGACAACTGCTCATGCTTTACTCAATGTAAAGGTGCTATTTAAAAATGACATTTCTTGTTGTAATATCAGGGAGGATGGCAGAATTAGTAAATGTACTATCAGGCAGTGTGCTTTGGTTTTCAATTTCAAGGAATATTCAGATATTGTCCTCATAGAAATACAAGTGGAGTCAATTTACTGCGAATAACCCATAATTGCCACTTTGAAGATATTTGTGCAGTCCATAACAATAAGGAATGGTACATCATTTAGACGATGAATTATTGCTACCATCTGCTCCATTGGGTTTAGTACATTTCATATTTAGTGATAAATGTAGTCAGCAGGATAGCTGCGAAAGGAAGGAGGAAATGATGAATTATCAACACAAAACTGATGAAGTTGTACACTGACCAGCATGCATGCTGTAGCATTTTAAATTGGAGAAGTGTTCTTCATTTACCACAACTGAATGCATGGGAAACATACAAAATCGTTGGAACATGATAAACTGACTTTTCAGCCAACCTGAAGGCCGGAAAGCCACTACTGGCAAATTATTTGACAATTATATTTTTACTGTTATACGTTGCTTTTTACTCCCAATTTTCTAAATCTTAAACATGCATTCTCGGGATTACTAATCAGTCTGAATATGTTGGGATTTTTGACCATTTTGCCACGGAAGGAATTTGGTAGAACTTTATCTCATGTCAGTGGGCAAGTAGAGCAATGGATAATCCGCTGGTTGCAAGATAGAAAGCCAAATGTCAGAGTAAAGGGGAGCTATTGAGCCAGTCAAAAGGTCAGAAGCTGGGTATCCCACAAGGCCCAGTTCTGGGACCCTGTTATCCACAATTTATATTCACAAATTAAAGGTTGGAATCAAAAATGCAATTTCTAAATTTGCAGATGACGTCAACTTTGGCAGGACAGAGGGGAATGATCAATATTGAGGTGACCTTTGATAAATTATAAGCGGCATTAGCAAACATACACTATCGGCATACAATTGGCAAATTAATTTCAACCCAGACAAATGTGAGGCATTAGACTGTGGTAAGGAGGACATGTATTACTTCGAAAATAAGGATCGAAAAGGGATCATGGAGCAAAAGGATCTGCAAGTACAGATCAGTATGCAGTGACAATGGTTAATAAGGTCATCAAGACAAATCAAGTAATTATGATTAATATCTAAAAGGACAAAATGCAAAATTAGATACTTGACTTGTATCAATCCTTGATCAAAATACATGGATCACTGTGCACAGATCTACTCACTATATCATAAAAAGGAAAAGAGGCATTGGAGGGTGTACAAAAATGATTTACAAGGATGATACCAGAAATGAGTGGTTGTACCATCAGGAAAAGGATGAACAATTTGGTCTCTTTTCTCTTAAGCAGAAGGCTGAGTGATGACCACGAAGAGGTTTTTAAAATTGAGAATTTAAACAGAGACAGTGTGTAAAACTTAATTTGTCAATAGGAAATGCTCACCAAGGAATCAAACAGAGAATTCATCTTTATCCAGAGAGTGGTAACTCGTTACCACAAGGAGTGGCTGAGGTGAATAGTAAATACGTATTTAAGGGAAACAAAATGGGGGAAAAGGGAATAGATGGTGAGGCTGAGTGTGAGATGGGAAAGGATAAAAGGAGGATGGGTTGAGCAGAATGGCCTACTTCTGAGCTGTATTTCAGATGCAATTCTACATAAGTAATTCTTATGTTTTTCTTGAAAGTTAAGATTTGCTCTCAAGGCAGGGGTAGAGGAACGTGGGGTTAAATTCACAGGACATAGAAAGCTGGTGCTGCTACGATAACAGGTGGATTGGTTTGTTAATAAGTTCTCCTGGAAGTAAATGAGATAATCACTGAAAGGTGATTCTCTTTGACAACCTGAGTTCTCATCATCTCCAATATTTGACCAAAGGTGGCTTTTTGATTTAACCTGTATGCTTCTGATCTTGACTTGGGCTCAGAGCTTTACAAGTCTATTCACAACAATGAAAGCTCCTAGCTGCTTTTAACGTACAAATTGCTAGGGTGGCTGGAACAAACCACTGATTAATATATTAATAAAACAGCCTTGGAATAGTTTTTCAGAATGACCTTGGACAGAAATTTGTTATCTTGCTAAATATTTCCATGAGCGGTTTGGGTTCCTTGTTCCCCCCCCCCCCTCCTCCCACCCCTCCCCTCCCCACACTCCTCTAATTACCTCTTGGTATCTGGCAAGTCCTCCATTAACTGCCGCATCAATGACTCCATTGAGACACATGGTCAGGGGATTTATATTCTGCATCTGTCTTGATTGACACTGGGTGATTAAGGTTCGCAGTTGTTGATTCTTGTTCTCCAGCACCTCAATTGCATTTTCAAGTGGACTCATTTCAACCTAAAAATAGATGGCCAACGGAAGTCAACTTTCTTTTAAAAGATTAAAACAAGATATTAAAATACATGCTGGAAATTTCTAGTAACTTTTTGTTTCTGTTCATGTTGCTATTATTTTACTTTGAAAAAAGGCTACAGTCTATATTTGGTACAAAGATTATGCAAGTCATAATACAGTATCTTTACCGTTGAGAAATTTGCAATTGGCTGCTTGAACTCACCACTTCACGTCTATCTACTTCAAACCAGCGGGAGATACCTGGTAAACTTTGAACCAATGTCAAAGTAGTTCGCTCAATCCATAGGCTCTGACAAAAATGAGAGGGGGAGGTAATGTAATGTAATAAAATCAATGTTTCAACCCATACTCTGTATATGTCAATTTAAACTTAATATCGAGAACTTTTATATGTTTCAGTCTCAGCATTTTCACGTCCCATGAACTGAAAACATAATGAAGCAATTAACATCCCGAATTCAAACTCAGATGCAGGACATTGAGTTGGTTAGATAGGTTCTTGATCAATAAGGGGCTCAAGGGTTACGGGAAGGTGGCGAGAGAATGGGGATGAGAATCATATCAGCCACGACTGAATGGCGGAATGGCCTAATTCGGCTCCTATATCTTATGATCTCATGAGACTGAACATCAGGGTCAAATGGATGGGGGTGTGTGGCCTGATCCTGCATTGTGTGAAACAATCACCTAGCAATGCGTTTGTTGAATTGGCCAGTTCATGCCTTGAGAGGGGTGTGGTCTCCCAGCACAGAAGGAGTAGCATCCTTCATTTTAGATGTGATGATAATGTGCTATTGCGAGAGATATATTGTTTTTTTATGTTAAAGGAAAATGTTTCAAAATTCAGTTTTTTTCAACAGTCAATATGTTTGGAGGAAATGCAACTCAGAAACTGGGAGAGCAGGATAGTTACTCATTTTAGCTATATAGTGTTTATTTAGGAGAGAGCTAATGGATTTTTGTTTATAGATGAAGATTTCTCTGGGGTTTTTGAATTGGTTGATTGACAGGGTCATGTGATAATCTGGTTAATGGGAGGAGTTAGGTATGTATCAGCTTTCAGTTCTGGCTGGGGTTTGTTTAAAGACATTGGTTTGCATGCTGCTCTGAAACTCAACATCTCTCTCAAAGCTTCATAACTGACTACACCTCTTATAGAAAGTATATTTATGGTTTCTAACTGTATTTAAAGAAATAAAATGTTGCTTACATGGAGCAGAAACAGTGATAAGTTAGAAATCAAAATTGTTTCCTTTCATTTTTTAACTATATTGTTCAACTGCCAAGAGTTAAACTGCTTTACTTTGTTAGAGTTATATTTAAACTGTGTGATTAAATAAAGTTTCATAGAATAGAATCCCTACAGTGCGGAACAGGCCACTTAGCTGATAGAGTCTGCAACGACTCTCTGACAGAGCATCTTACCCAGGCCCTCCCTTGCCCGACATCCCTGTAACTCCACACATTTACCATGACTAATCCACTTAACCTACACATCTTGGGACACTAAGCGGCAACTTAGAAAGACCAATTCACCTAACCTGCACATCTTTGGACTGTGGGAGGAAACTGGAGCACCTGGAGGAAATCAGTGCAAACGTGGAGAGAATGTGCAGACTCCACACAGAGACTCACCCAATGCTAGAATTGAACCCGGGTCTCTGAAGCTGAAAGGCAGCAGTGCTAACCACTGTGCCACCCTCAAAAAGTTTGAAAAGGATGAAAAAAGTTTGGTTTACTACAAAAGATCCCCAATTTGTCAGTGGAATTGTTCCTGGAGTGAGCATTTATGCCAAAAAATAAAAATTGCTGGGGTTTAGTTTGGCTTCCTAATGTCATTTGGGATTCTGGTCCAGGGCCGTAACACAGGTAAGAGTGAGAACGTTTCCCAGAAACCTTTTAAAACAGCTGGCTACCTGCTGCTTGCGGGGAGGAAAGCTTTCTGACTCTGATCCTGCCTCCAGGAAAATGGCCCAAGGACAGGAGGGTGTCAGTAAACTGGCATACTGGTTCCACTTTTCATGGCAATGTGATCCTTACTCATCCCAATAAGAGGGTGAAATTTCAACCCCAGACTACAGTTGCAAGACGACAATATTCTAAATCACCAAGTCTCATCAAAATCAAGTTAGACTCAAATACAGATATTTGGATAAAATCAATGTGATACTCATATAAAAGAAATATGCTTACCTTGAATTCATTTTCTTTGTCCTTGATTCCTTTGTGGAATGGTCTATCATATCTGAACCTCCAGATATTGTTGACCCTATAAAAACTTTTAATATGGTCGGGTATAGCTTCTTTCTGCAGTATCTCATGATTATCAGGGATGGGGATTACTGCATAAATCTGCAGATCTGCATAATAACAGTTAAGAAAATGACCAGAAACCTGACAATTAATTAAAAATGCAGGCAATGAAGCATTCAAAATAGATCGCAGATAAGTGTCAAATCCTTTGGAATGCAAACACAAGAAACTAACCATTCTGGTTGAAGTTAAAACCTGAATTGCTGGTTACGCGCAGTTTGACCCTCAATATCTGTAAGAATAGAAGGGTTGACCATTCAGCCGCAGTGCTTTTGTTAGAAATGTAGGTGAGAAAATATTACAGTTGAAATTATGTTCGAACGGTCGTTAAATATGTAACATTGCAAGTCCTGAAAGGAGAATGGACTCTACAAACTGTGCTTTCAAAAAAAGCTGTAGCGACTTATTTACTGAAGAGATGCAGTTCAACAAGAGAAATGATCACAAATGCCATGGAGAGGCAGGGGTATACATCAAAGGAACGAAGAGGAATGTCTGAATAAATTAAATATCAAGAAGAGCAGCAGACCTAACCCATCGCATGCTGATGTTGACATAGCCTGAACTACACAGTGCTCCACTCCGGAAGTGTGCATGGGTCTTAGTTGAAGAAGTGAATGCATGATGTGTAACCTTTATTAATCTCTGAGACAAACTTCATATCCAATGGATAGTGGATCAGTTTTAGTTTGGACATCTTTAAACTATACAAGTAAACATGTAAACAAGTAAACATCTTATGAACATGTTAATTGCTTGTCGTAAATTTCATGCGCCAGAGATGCTGCTTGCTTATTTATAACTGTAACAAGTTTAAAGTATCTGTTCTGAGCTTCCAGCTCTTTGCTTCCAGCAACTTTTGCAGTTTGTTTACTTTTCTCTGAGTCTACACCCAGGCTTAATTAATCAAGCACAGTGAACAATGGTAAACAGACTCACATAATCAAACAGAGAACAAATGAACACTACATTCCTCACTGATGCTTATAAATTTAATCCGGGCTTTTAAGAGAAATAAGATAAACATGACAAAGCTTTCTATTTGATTCCAACCAAAAAAACGTCACTTTCAGTGGGGGATTCAGTCATATAATGCATCACTACCCCTTTAACAAATTAAAATAAAACTGTCCGTTACTTTGTATTTTGAACAGTTACATCAAAAGAGTCAGTGTCTTTTGCAGACTTTTCAATTTTCACTTGGCAAAGTAACACATCTTGGTTTGAGTTTTAAAATGTCATCTAGTTTGATACATGTCATTATCTAAAACAATCATAACCTGTAATCATAGTTCTTCAAATGGGCTTGCAGTTTGGCTCATTTTGGGACTATAAAACTTTACTCCTAACATTTTCCTGAGGTTCAGTTGTTGCACCTTCTTGTGGATTGAAGTCCCACTCCAGAAATTAGACTGCATAATCTAGGCTGACACACCTCTGTAGTGTTGTGAGAGTGCCACACTTCAGAAGTGCTGTCATTCAGATAAGATGTTGAGCTGAGAACCAACAATGGTGAAGTAAAGGAAAGGGATGCACAAAGAATTCAGATAACTGAAGATTGTGCAGTTAAGATATAAGACAAGGATGTTAAGTGTGGTGTTTCAAGGGAGCAGGAGGTATTGTTCAGAAAAGGCATTGGTGTGGGATACACGTGGCAGAAACAAGTGAAGTTGAAGTATCCAAAGGTATCTAGATTGACAATTTCTCATTCTCTTGCCACATTGGATTGAATTTTGTAGAAACCTCCTCAGTTTGAAACATTCTCAATTCAGCAAAACATGGCTGAAGAGAGTTTCCAATATTCTGCTGTTCTGTTAAGGATTCACGTCACACATTTTTGGCTATCTTAGAGGTAAAATTGTGCCTGATTTTGTCTGCGGAATTCAGGAAACATTGGTAAATTAGACTGGGCTCATCAAACCAGGCGCTGCCAGCTATCACCAACATGTACTGACAAGTGTCAGCAATTTATGATTCACGACCATGATTAGTCTGCAACACCAACTCAAAATGTAATAATAGAGGGTTGGGCTAAACTGATCATAGAATCCTACAGTGCCAAAGGAGGCCATTCAGCCCATCAAGTCTGCTCCGACCACAATCCCACCCATATCCCCCTCATCCCATGCATTTAGCCTAGCTAGCCACCCCCCCCCCCCCCCCCCCCCAGGGGCAATTTAGTATGGTCAATCCACCTAACCCGCACATCCTTGGACTGTGGGAGGAAACTAGAGCACCTGGAGGAAACCCACGCAGACATGGGGAGAATATGCAAACTCCACACAGACAGTGATCTAAGCCGGTTGATGAACTAGGTGAACTTCAGACTCAAGAAACTACTCTCCTGCATTTCCCAAATAAGGAATATTTAGATGTGGAAAAATCAGATTCAAAATTTTAAATATTTAGCTGTATTAATGAGTCCTATTTGATCCTGATTAAGCCAGTTTTTACAATAATGACTAGACTTTCCAATGGATGCGTTGAGTGCCCTTATTCAAACTTTGCATTCTGGCAAGGTTTAAAGCACTTAAGCAAATTATCCTAAAATCCATTTAGCCATTAATCCTTGAAGACAGTATCAAAATTAATTTGGAAAACATGCTGTTTTGTGTCTCCGGTAAAAGTAGCCTGCAGCATGAAAATATACTTCCTTAGGATTCAGCTGGAAGTGTCTGTCAACCTGTTTTTCTGACAGGCAAAACCCAAATCAAACTGGGTTTATGATTGGCAAAGAATAGCAGTTGGTAATTAGAAGGAAAATACTGCAGCGCTATCAAGGGCACTGCATATACCTTCACTAATATATTCCTTCGTATTAATAGTAAGCCCACTTGCCTGACAAAACAAGCTATTAAATGGAAAATCATTGCAGTGTGAACTATGATGACATGATTAGTGACAAAAATATGTCATCATGAATAGCATGTGTTCCACTTTGAATAGAGTGCATCAGTGCATTGAGAATTACATTTATGGGTTACATCCAATAAAATTCTGAAATCTGTTCGAAAACAGAAAATATGGATGTTCTAAAAAAAAATTGGTATTGTTGCCTTCCCAGTATGATCATTCATGGGAGGAGAAAGAGTGTGGCAGCAATTTACATTCCTATAACTTATAACAAAGCCATTTTGTATATTAACTTCTGTTTGTATTATTTGACCACGTATCACAGACTGGGGTTGCGGGGGGTGGAATCACAAATTAAGAAAATCCACTAATAATCTTATCTGCTCGAGATTTCATTTCAAGAAATATCGTTCTAACAGGAAGTATTGCCATCTGCTTTGTGCTATTTTTACTGCTGGGATAGTGTTCTATCTTTAATCATCGCACTATTTAATGATACCCAGTTTAAGAACAGATCTAATCTACGTTTTGCCACATCATTACTTGCTGCTTTTCAGAAAATAGCACAGGACTCAGCATGTGATTAAATTCGAAAAACACCTTTTCAACGGTGGACAGTCAACTGATGAACTGCACTGTGCATAACAAATGTTTCCTTCAAAAAATCCACACGAGTTTGCAAATACTTTACTTTATTCATTGGTGGGACATGGATGTCGCTGGCTGGGGTAAGCTTCACCAACACACCAAGCACTGATGCTTACCCCAGTCCAACGCTGGCATCTCCACATCGTCGCTGGCTGGCCAGCATTTATTGCCCATCCCTAGTTGCACTTGAGAGGGCAGTTGAGAGTCAACCACATTGCTGTGGCTCTGGAGTTGGGGGGGGGAGAGGGGGTAAAATCAGGGTATTGAATTCGACGATCAGCCATGATCAAAATGAATATGAGAGCAGGTTCGAAGGGCCAAATGACCTACTCCCGCTTTTAGTTTCTAGGCCAGACCAGGTAAGAATGGCAGATTTCCTTCCCTAAAGGACATTAGTAAATCAGATGGTTTTTTAACAATCGTCAATGGTTTTATGATCATCAGTAGATTCTTAATTCCAGATACTTTTATTGAACTCAAATTCCACCATCTGCCGTGGTGGGATTCGAACCTGGGTCCCCAGAAGATTAGCTGAGTTTCTGGATTAATAGCCTAGTGATAATACCATGAGACCATCGTCTCCCCAATCAATGTGGAAAAGTGCAGATTTATTGTTGTTTTATCGGCACTCAAAACATGTGGTACATAAAGTTCCCTACATTGATTGGCAAAAACTGTCCAGTTCAAGCATTTCTGATAGTTACGCGTTATGCTCAGTGCAGGCATCAAGCTTAAAGCGAGATTTGAGAAAGTGGCCACCAAAAGCTTTTCCATGTGGTTGTAATTTAACATGCAACTTGGCAGCATTCAGCGCCAGCTCCTGACAGTCCTGAAACTCAAGCAAATATCTAATTAAAATGTGGACAATCATAGCTACTTGTCAAATTCACACATTTCCTTTGTTAAGGACGGACCATCAACAGATAGACTATAACATACCAGCCGACTCATCTTTCTGCTTCATCTTAGACAATAGATGTATTAAGCTTCAATGGGTGTTAGATGAAGGTGAGGTGGATCTCATCAATCTTTTATTGCATTGTGATGGCTTCTCATCCCAAACACAAAGACCTTGGCTGTCTGAAACTCTCAAGGTGTGAAACGCCACAACACAGGATATTTACCAGTCCAACATACCCCCACAAATCTTTGGAGAAGGACATTGGACTTGTAACTGGGCACAAGTTTGTTACCAGCTTTTAAAAATAACAGATGTTGCTCTGGGTCAGATCCCATAAGAAACATTATCTAAACTATCAAATCAGCGCAAGATGACAATGCCTTGTACCTTGAAAGTGGGAGAAGGGCTCTCCCCCAACCTGTCTCAACTTTTAAGTACACCTCAGAGCCGATCTCCTGGCAATTCAAATTCAAGAAGCCTTACAGCTTACTGAGAATGCTCTGGTTTCAGGACCTCATCTCCTGCTAAAGCATTACTTAAATTTATGAAACTACAGGCCAGCCACAAAAGTGGCTGAAATAATTCCAGATTGTAATCATGTTTTTTCCCCCTTCATATGTATCTAATGTTGATCTGTGACATAGTGTGTGTCATATCACGTCTTTAAACCCCTAGGGAAAATGAATAAATAATCTTAATTATTTTTACATTCACAAAGGCTGATGGAAATATAGGAAATAGAAGCAGAAGTCGGCCACTTGGCTCTCCGAGCCTGCTCCCCCATTCATTTTGATCATGGCTGGTCAAATTTAATATCCTGATCCCCATATCCCTTTAGCCCCAAGACCTATATGGGGTGTTTCCCATTGACTGCACCCCAAAGTGGTTGGGAAACCTGCAGCTTGGGTGAGCTGTCAGCAGGGCCAGAAGATCCTGCCGGCGTGGACAGCCGGAATGTTCCAGCCACTGTCTCACTCTTAAATTGTTGGCAAGTTTCAGAATTTGTACTTTGTTTTAAAAAAAGAAAGATTATTGGCCAACATGACTACAAATAAGTTTATTTATTAGTGTCACACGTAGGCCTACATTAACACTGCAATGAAGTCATTGTGAAAATCCCCTCGTTGCCACACTCCGGCGCCTGTTCGGATACACCGAGGGAGAATTTTGCATGGCCAATGCACCTCTAACCAGCACGTCTTTCGGACTGTGGGAAGAAACCAGAGCATCTAGGGGAAACCAATGCAGACACGGAGAGAACGTACAAACTCCACACAGACAGCTGGGAATCGATCTCTGGTCCCTGGCTCTGTGGTGCAGCAGTGTTAACCACTGTGCCACCGTGCTGCCCGTGTAGTGCAGTCCGATCTTTGTTGACCAGCGTGGACAGGATAACACTAAGAAATAGGAACATGAATAGGCCATTCAGCCCCTTGAGCCAGCTCCACCATTTAATAGGATTATGGCTGATCCGACAACATTCCTCACATCCACTTTCCTGCTCTTTCCTCTTTTATTCCTTTACTGATCAAAAATCTATTCAACTCAGCCTTAAATCTACATAAGTACTCTGCCCCCACAGCTCTCTGTGACGAGAAGTTCCAAAGACTCATAACCCTCAGAAAAGAAATTCCTTCTCATCTCAGTCTTAAATTGGCACCCCTTTATTCTGAGATTATGCCCCCTGGTCCTAGACTCTCCCATGAAGGGAAACATCCTCCCAGCATTTACCCTGTTAAGCCCATTAAGAATCCTATATGTTTCAATGAGATCACCTCTCATTCTTCTAAATTCCAATAAGTCGAGTCCCAACCTGTTTAACCTTTCCTCATAAGACAATCCTTCCAAACTGGGGATCGTCCTCGTGAACACTCTCTGAATTGCCTCCAATGAAATAATTTTGTTCCTTAAATAAGGGGACCAAAACTGCTCTCAGTACTCCAGATGTGGTCTCAACAGTACCTTGTACAGTTGCAGCAAAACTTCCCTACTCTTATGCTCCAACCCCCCTTGAAACAAGGGCCAACGTTCCATTAGCCTTCCTGCTTACCTGTTGCACCTGTGTGCCATCTTTGTGGTTCATGCACAAGTACTCCCAAGTCCCTTTGTGTTGCAGCTTTCTGCGGTTTTTCTCCATTTAAGTGCTCCTTTCCAAAATGAACAACTTCGCATTTTCCCACATTATACTCCATTTGCCAACTTTGTGCCCACTTGCTTAACCTATCAATATCTCTTTGTAAACTGTTTGCATCCCTCTCGCAACTTGCCTTTCCACCTATTTTTGTGTCATCAAATTTGGCTGCAGTGCATTTGCTTCCTTTCTCCAAGGCAATTATATTGTAAAGAGTTGCGATCCCAGAATCAATCCCTGTGAAACCCCACTGGTTACAGGTTGCCAACCTGAAAACAAATCCTTATCCCCACTCATTGTTTTCTGCCAATTCTCTATCCATGCCGATATACTACCTTCAACACCATGGACTCTGATGACTTAACCTTTTGTGTTTTATGGACTATGTTCTGTTGCTAGGAGTTGCTGAGATGACAGACTTCTGCAATCAAAGCACATGATTCTACTTGACATGCAGTTATGTCAGGCAATCTGAATTGTAACGGTATTGAGTTATATTACTCAAAAATGAGCAAAATCCTTCATATTTTAACCACTAACAAAGCATTTCTAAAAATAAAATTCTATAAGAAAGATAATTCTTGTAATAGATTATATGTCTTGGATATATTTTCTGATTCCTGTTCATCTACATACTATATACATCTACATACTATAATGTCCAAGATGAAATCTATGTGCCTTTCATACAACAGTTAATAAAGTTTAAGACAACTCACGAGCATAAAACCCCTTCAGGTTCACTTATGGCCAATTCTAGTCAGTTTTTAGGATACACTGTGCATCAGCCTGAAAAATGGTCTCCTCAGGCTGGTTAGCATGCTGCATAGCTATCGCATGTGGGAACTCATTCAACATTCGCTGTTGGAAGGCCTCTAATCGCTCGTAGTCATGTCCTCGACACACAAACTCCTTGTTCTGTTGGGGGTGAAAGATGAGGAAGCAATTATATGACAGACAGTTAAAGCAGTATGACACAATCTAAGGAAAATACATCTTTTGTCAGTGATTTGAAGGCACAGAAGAGTGCCTTTGTGAGATCGATAGTAACTGCATATACAATTATAAAGCTATTTAACAGAGTTCACAACAAAACACATTCACAATCGCCTGCAGGAGAAAGAGGATCATCCATGAAATGTCCACTGGTCTTCTGTTGTACCTCCAATTGGTTATCCCTGCAGCTTAACTAGTAACGAGCAGTTCAGTGCAGCTTCGTGTCATAGGCTTTTATTCTGGGTTACTTTTGAGCAGAGGACTGGACTGAAGCAGGGAAAGCTTTTGCTATTTTTTCCAGACTAGTATATGTGGTTGAGTGCTGCAAGAAGCATGCAGTGTGTAGATTCACTGCGCACTTCAATGCAGCATGTCATTTATGCAAGCTCAGAAAACTAGATAGCCTTCAGAAGAAGCCATGGAAGATTAAGTTGAACAAAAGCTAACCCAATTAACCTACAACAAAACAGAGCAGGTGGTGGTGGCGGCGAGAGGTGCAATAAAGCAGATGAGGTGACAGCCTGACAGAAGGCAGCACATATCACCAGGGTGACCAGCCTCTATGACATACAGAAACAGACACCTTGGGCATGATCTTATCAGCCATTCATGCCACCCTCCCGCTGCAACGAGGTTGGAGAATTTGGCACCCAGCCAAATCTCCATTCACTGTAGCAGGATGGGAAAATCCTGCCGGTGTGAACGGTGGAAACATTCTGACCTTTGCCTGTGGACCCAAAGGTGGGGGGGTGGATCACTTGAGGGGAGCAGGGTTTACTGGTGGCCATAAGAGCTGGAGGAGGCAGACTATGCATGTAACTGCTCCATAGTGCTCGGTATTGGCCATGTACCTATCCCTCTGCCTCATCCTAACCCAGCCAGCCGGTTGTCTAGGAGTGATGGAGCACGTGACAATACCTCCTCAGAATGAATCTACTCCTGAGGAGTCTTCAAGCACTGCGGTTGTTGAGCATGGTGCAGAGGAAAAGAAACATGAGTTAGGATGACACAGACAAGTTGGATTGTAGCAGATGAAAGATGTCACAGTTCAACTTCAACTTGCATTTCTCAGCAGCTCAAAGGAAGTTTAATGATGGCAGGTGTCCTTATTGTCCAGACTTGAAATGTTTTAACTGCAGGACCATGGATCTTGAGTACTTGCAATTTCAGCTCCAATAACAGCGTGAGGTGGGGTTGTCCATTCAGTGAGGCTGAGCTGTTGCAGTGTAGAAAGCTGGAGAGCCGAAGTACCGTACTCCCCTTGCTGCTCCTGAACGAACAGAGTTTCCTGCAGTGTGTTCAAGTCTTGCCTGTGATCTTCCTGGAACAGGCCACTTCCAAAGTCTCTCACCACACTTGACAGACCTGGGGCTTTGGGATACTCCTGGGTAGAAACTGAACTTCGCTGCGTACACTTTCAACTTCCAAGTGGACAATTGAGCAGTCCTTGGAAATCCTGAGGCCTTATCTGCAATTCAAACTTTCAGCAGTTTCTTCCTCCACCACTTCAACAGTGAAGTCTTGTGGAAGAGATCCATCTGTCACCTTGCTTGAAGAGGTGCGCACACGATTTAAAGAAATCACTGTATGAAGTGTGCTCCCAAAGTGGGTCAGTTTCTGAGCGCGAAACCCATCAATGAGGTTTGAATGAGGCCGGAGAGTTTGAAAAATATATACCCAGATCTATTTGTGGCTGCAGTAGGTACCATTTTGAATGGACTGCAAAGCCCACCTGCACAAAATTGGGCAGGGGCCTATGAATCTAATGCCCTAATGGAGTCAGTCACTACCATAAATTTCAGGTTTCACGGCTTTCCATATATGTGAAAGAGTACTCTGCTTGGTAGAAAATAACTCCTGAAGTAGGAAGTGATGTTTATGCATAAGATTGTAGTATGGTGCCAACTGCATTAGGATCACAATCAGAATTACAAATGGATTCGCAAAGCTAATCTGGCGAATGGTTCAAGTAAAAGGGGCATTAGCTAAAAAGTAAGATGCCAAGGATAAAGGGTTAAGAACCTAAGAAATAAGTTACTGATGAAATTAATGGAAGCAAATAGTCTAAATGGATTGAAGAGGCATTTTTGGAGAACAAAATGAGGAATATGGTCAGAAGGGCTAATTAAAAAGAGAACCTACAATGTTGGGTCTAATAAATTATGTTGGTCTTTCTACAAGCCGTGTTTTTGATCTACAGGCAGATTACAGTTAGAACCAGATATTTCTCCATATGGAGAAAAGGAAGTTGGAGACACTTGGAAGTTGGGAACACCAAGTCTCTCATCTTCTACCACCAGTTTTAGAGCATCACTGGCAAAGGCCTCGGAGTATGTCAACCACCTATCTTCTCTCATTATCAAAAACACCACAGGAAGGGAAAACAGTGTGGTGATATAAACAGGGCCTAGTTTTAAGGCTGATAAAATTGGATATCCTAAATTAAAGAATTGGGCATTTTGAAATCAAACACAGTCAAACCTCAGGCAGGCCAATTGTACAATACACAAATGTGTCTGAGCCTGACCCATCAACCACCCATCAAAGGTCGTTACACTCTACTTGAGACTTAGCAGGAGATCATGGCACCTCATTGAAATGCATCGGTCTATTGTTAGAAGCCCAGATCGGGCCAGACTTTCTGTCACCAAGAGATCCTGTAGAAAGCTTACCTGATAACAAGTTCAACAACATGGAGATGGACACCTGGGGGGCGGACCCTGGTGTCCTGTCAGGCAGACATCAAGAAACCCACTGGGTATTGGAACCCCCTCCTGGGACCTCATTGGCCAGAAGCCAGAGAAGTTTCTGGAAAGGCAAGCAGGCTGGGGATAAAGGGACACACTCAGAGGCTCACAGCAGCGAAGACTCGACAGGGGAGACGGCTGTGACCATTCGGAAGACTGACCAGAGAAGGAAGGAAGGAAGAAGCGGCCATCGAGACTCACCTTCGTGACGACAGACCAAAGGGACTCAGAGAATCGGGCCTGCAGTTTAACCAAGCCATCTTTACGGGTAGTATACTTGAATCTGGGGTATCCTCTTGTTTTATGTGGGTAATTTAAGGGTTAATAGTGTTATTATTAATAAACTTGTTGAATCTTTACTTGTGTATGTCCTTTGTACACCTTGCAAATAAGGGCACCGGGGTAAAACCTTGGAGTAAGTAAACTGGTTGAAAGTATCTGAGAATTAACAGGTACAACAGGGAATGCACCCTTTAAAAAAAAAACATATATTGTTTTCCATTTTGAGTGATCAGAGCTGAAAATTAACAATTCCGTGCTGCTCTGATTGTGGGGACGCACAATAGAAATGAGAATTCAGAATTCAAAATTTATTCGAAAGAGCTGAAATTATTCCATAAAACATGGATTTCCAATTAGAATAACACCTAGCACTGACATAAGGGGTCAACACCAATGCGCTCTAAATTAATCATATTTGGTGTGGGCTTTAATAATCCACCCACAAACTCATACACAAGTAGGCTTTTAGGTTTAAAGACAACGGGGATGCAGCAAAAAATCTGCAAAATGTAATGATGTAAAGGACAATAGACATGGGCGTACAGAGAATTATAGAATCCTTACAGTGCAGAAGGAGGCCATTCACCCATCAAATCTGCACCAACTCTCTGACAGAATATCTTACCCAGGCCCTCTCCTGCCCTAGCCCTGTAAGCCCACATATTTATCATGGCTAATCCATCTATTCTACACTTTTTTAGACACTAAGGGGCAATCTACCATGACCAATCCAGATACATATATAATATTTAAAAAGTGGTTTTCATTATATTCAATCATTTTGTTTATGAATGGTTTGGGATATTTTCGGAAAAAAAACAATTCCAGTGGTTAAGATTTCTGCTTTGCAAACTAACATAAACCTAAGGAGATCATTACCAATATGAGGCACTGTCATTTCATTGTATCCATCCTCCATAATTAAAAAAAAAATCTTAATTTGTCTAAATAAAGGCCAATTGTCATTTTGCCTTTCAGTTTCTAATCCTCCTGTGCCACGCATCATTTCCTCAGTCTGGCCTGCTGCCAGATTGATGTTCAACGCTGATCTCCTTGCAGCTGCCAAGTTGACTTGGTGTCTGAGAAGGGCACAGTCATCGACTTATTTTAGATTATTTTATTGCTGGGGAGAAAATGCTTTGTTTTTCTCTCTGCTTTTGGATATTCCGGTATCACATGCCACCTGCAGATGGGAAGCTGAAGGGTTGACTTGCTCCCAGGTCTTTGCCAGTACCCACAAGTGCTGCAGGCTGATGGCTCCATTTTGCATTCCCCCCTCCCAACCACACACACACACAATGGAACAACTGGGATACAGAGCTCATTGCGTGGAAAATGGAGGATGTAATCCCATATCAGTAGGAGCTTAAATCTCCCATACTTCTCAACATTCTTAGTTAAGGTTTTAAAGAAGAAAGGTGCATCACTTGTTGTGTTAAGTATTTCTACGATGTGGAGATGCCGGTGATGGATTGGGGAGGGCACAATAAAAAGTCTCACAGCACCAGGTTAAAGTCCAACAGGTTTATTTGGAATTATCAGCTTTCAGAGCGCTGCTGCTGAAGGAGCAGTGCTCCGAAAGCTCGTGAATCCAAATAAACCTGTTGGACTTTAACCTGGTGTTGAATGTATTTCTACAGCTATTCTTATACGCAGGGTAGGTTTTGACCTTTAACCAATCGACTGGTTAGAGGATGAGGCAACAATCCATACGTTCAGACAGTTTGTGGCTTTGGCCTTGTTAAAACTGCACTGGAGCTACTACCACTGGCAGGGTAAATTGTATGTAGCAGCGGGAGTGGGATGGGAGAGGCTGGCTAGAGATTGGTGTGTTTAGCTTTTCCGCCAAGCTGATGTAACACACATCCATGCAGCAACCTAGAAGATACCGTGCAGGTCTTGTTTTATGTTAATTGATACGTGTGTGTGGCCATGCAAAAAAAAGTTTAAAACACTGCATTGAAAAGAAGTGGCCACACACAGCAAGTACATTTTAAAGAGAACATTCAATGAGAATGGCAGCTGCCCAGATTATTTTTTTTGGAACCCAGAGTAATAACTCCTGCTCCTCTTGGGGTCACTAAAGCAATTGCAGGGTCTCCCTCCCCTCTTCTCTCCACTGCACATGTTCTATCGGTGGTCCTGGTTATGTCACAGGACCCAGTCTCCACATTAAGGGAGACCAATCACCTGAAATAGGGGGTAGTTTGAACACTCGGTGATCTGTCCCTTTTACTATCGGAATGGCCGCATTGCCAGTGCTAATGGGGTGCTCAGACCATTTTGAAGCCATTATTGTTCCATTTACAGCAGTCTAGTGCATTCAAATCGACCCCAATATGTAAAAGAGGATAAAATATTTTGCATAGGGGCGAAGAATAACAGCTTTACTAATCTGTATAAACTGAGATTACTTACAGCACAAAACTGCGATTCAAGATCATGTGGGGAAAATTATGTCTCATGTCAAATTGGTCCAAAGATTTCCACCTTGCACTCCATAATTAAAAGGCTGGTTCTTGGTGTTTGAGAATCTACCTTTGAATCTTTTTTTTTTCCCCTCCTGATTCTGCAGCATACCATACTCAGCACTGATCAGCCCACACATCACATTAATGCAATACTTCTTAGTCAGACAAATGCTCTTCTTTCTGGGCAATTATTATACTGTCAAAACTCATCATTTGCTAACAAATACTTTAACAAATGAACCATTCGCTAAACTTTAATTACTACCTTTACGCATTTACATTGTATATTTGGCAAATGAACGTTCTATTTTTAAATTGCATGCATTTTATATCATGTACTCACCCTTAGGAAGAATGGAAATTTTTTCCCATAAAATCCAACTCTAAAGAACTCGGGCTCCAAGCGCTGTTGATCCATTATTTTATCATAGAAAGCAGCCTCCATCATCTGATGAATCAATGCACAAATAAAACTGCGTATTATGTAGATCAGATGTTGTACTACCAATCTATTCTGATATCAAATTTGTTGAATGGTATACTTGCTATATGTTAAGTATTTTTGAAGGATAATTGCTAAATGATATATTACCCTCATCTTGCTCAAATTGCGGTAATCGTAGAAGCTCTCATACTGGTCCGCTAATTCCCGGCAAAGGATAATTCCGTTTTCCCAACACTATAAAAAGAAAATCAAAAGATTCCATTTTTGTATTCTATCAGTGCTGAGAATTCTTTAGGATGACAAGCTGAAAGCCAACAAAGTTCACGATATAGCGCCATAACTGAATCGAGTGGAAAGGAAGATTGGACAGAGTGTATAATGGCTGTCAGGTACCTGCTGTCCGTCAAGCCAGGATTCATCTCCACACTTGTCAGTTGTTTAATGACCATGCAGTGCCTAGCCTCCTCACGTGGGAGTGTGGGCGAAGGTAAACAATGTGTTTTTGTCAAGTCAAAGTACATCCTGAAGAACATGCAAGGTGATGGAATTTCAGAACTTAGTCAACCCTGTTGCCGGAATTTTACCGCCTCGCCCACCCAAGGCTCGCAAGATCCCACCAGAGACCAATGGAGAATGCCATTCTGCGAGCCTCGCCCACCCCAATTTCGGGGCGGGCGTTCCGGTAAAATTCCGGCCTGTGTGTCAGACTCGATCACCTGATACCTGAGCAAAACAAGCTCACAACACTCTTGTCCAGACCACTTTTGAAAGACGTATAAAATTGTATCAGGGTTGGATGTGGGGATGATGATTCCCCTGGTGGGGGTTGGGTGTGGAAGTGGGGGTGCGTTCTAGAACAAGGGGTCACAGTCACAGAATACAGGACAAACCTTTTTAGAACTAAGATGAGGAGACATTTCTTCACTCAGGAGGATGGTGAGAACCTATGGCATTCTCTACCACAGAAGGCTGTGGAGGCCAAAATCACTGAGTATATTTAAGAAGGAAATAGATAGGTTTCTAGACACGAAAGGTGCCAAGGGGTATGGAAGAGAGCATGACATTGAGATAGAGAATCAACCATGATCACATTGAATGGCAGAGCAGACTCAAAGGGCCAAATGACCGACTCCTACTCCTATTTTCTATCTCTATTAATAGAACTTTGACTTATCAATGGGTATCAATATTGCTCCCATTCTAGAGCAGATGCCCTGCTAGCTAAAGGTGGTTCTGGCTGGACAACAGTATGGTTTTAGTCAGTTAAACTCCAGTCACGTCCCTGTACAAGCTGGGGTTGCTGTGTCTTGTGGTAGTCTGTTAGTCTGGTTACTGGCTATATTATAAGAATCGGATATCAATTCTTGGGTCAAGGAAGCATCAAGGATGTTTTATGCTTGTCTATCTCGCAGAAGATTATGCGTTGTTCAGCTTATTTTTCACACACTTTGTGATAAGAGGGCCTTGCTACTAGCCTCCTTAATCCCACTAATGATACCACACAAGTGATTTGCGGCACAGTGGCTGTCTCACAGAGCCAGGGACCCGAGTTCAATTCCGGCCTCGGGTGACTGTCTGTGTGGAGTTTGCACATTCTCCCTGTGTCTGCGTGGGTTTCCTCCGGATGCTCCGGTTTCCTCCCACACTCCAAAGATGCGTGGGTTAGGTGGATTAGCCATGCTCAAAAATGCCCCTTAGTGTTAGGGGACTAGCAGGGTAAATACGTGGGGTTACGGGGATAAGGCCTGGGTGGGATTGTTGACGGTGCAGGCTCAATGGGCTGAATGGCCTCCTTCTGTGCTGTAGGGATTCTATGACCCCCTCCCCAATGTGTGCATTGATGTCTCCCACGATGACTAGTTCTTTGTTAACAGTATGTCAGCAATGGTACAGTTACGGTTTTGATAAACTGCTCCTTGGTGAAGGGATTTTCTTGCAATGAGCTGAAGGGTAATATCTAATGAAGTTACTACCAATAGGATCAATTGTGTTCGAAAGGTGAAAAGGTAAATAGCTTTCATGCTTGAGTAGTTAGGTACCAATTAAGTACATTCTGCCCAGTCTGCAAGAAGAGACTGTAATTCAGACTTAAGGGCCTGGACTTAAGAGTGCAGATAACCTTCTCCCTTTGGGTTTTCTAAGCTACTTTTGCTCATTGCTTCCATTTATGAAGAATGGCCTGTGTTACATCAGAGTAAAATTAGGTCCGTACCAATGATTCCCTGTCTATCTCATGTAGGGGTGATGTTCATCTTTGTCATCTACCATATGCCCCAATTTATGTGGTCCCTTGAAGCAGGAAAAGTTGAAGATCACCTGTGGAAATTAATCTGGAGTGGTTGCACAATACAGACAGTTTTACTACCTGTTATACACCACACCACATATCACATTCCATTGAAGTTGGTGCACCCAATTTATCAATGCTTGATTGTACATTACAGATGGTGCATTTTACACTGATAGTTAAGTGACATTCAAGGTTATTTGGCATTGAGGAATATACAGCAGTGACATCAAAGGGCAAGGTGAGAAGATTCAACCAACAAGTTTTAGGCAATTTTTGATCTTTAAAATGTTCTCGGGCCCCTTGTTTTCAGGAACATTCTGTGGAAATTAATCTGTGACTTTTTTCCCTTCGCATCTCCATTGCTACCATCAATGTGTTCCCCAATGACAATCCCACGTATCCAATCTTTCCAGTCCACGCGCCAATATCCTCAGAACTGCTTTGATAGAGAAAGGTGCACATACCCTAGTGGACAGGCACAAATTCCTAAAAGCAGGCTCTGGCAGCAGACTCATGGTATATGAATGATTTGTGAAGATCTGACTAACTGCAGTGCTCAAGCATTCTTCATAGTCACCCCAATTACAGTAGGCCATGCTTCATATGGCAGTGCATGAAATATTGCATGCCAAGGTGATCAACAAGCTGCATAACCTCATAAGCTGCACCCACCGAGCTGTAACCAACCATATCAACCTGCCCTGACACACTGACCTGGTAATGATCAGTCCATCTTAGGCTCTTGGTCAACAGAGAATTGGAGACAGATGTGCCATTTGCTTCATGGACACCCACAGTTAACATGTGCTATTAGGCCAGCATGGCCAATGAGTTAAGGTCAGCTTTCTCTGCAGGGATACTGCAATGTTGACCCAGGGATGACGACTAGCAAATGAGCCTCCTGGAAAGTACTTCAGGTAGCTTCCTGTTCACCAGCAGCCATTGGGAAGCTGGGCTGCCTTATTTACATACTGGCAGAGTCACGCCCACATCTAGGGTTTGCTTTCATTTTTGGCCTGTTACCTTTTACATTTTTTTGCTGCACTATTGATTGCACCAATCTGTTGAAATGTCTGAACATTTCCATAGGCTGCAAGGATTTTTGTCTGCTGATTCCCTATAATTGTCTGCATCCCTTTAAATTTTCTCAATCAGCAGATCTTCCAGTCCCATTGCGAGGTGATCTCCCTGCACGCAACAAAATCTACTGCTGCAGCTGTGAATACATTTGCAATTGAGCTGACCCTGCTTGCTACCAGCCACATGGACGAATGGCTCTAGCCATTATGACAGAATTATGACAGCAGACAAAAATATACAACTATACATAATTTTCATATAACTCAAGCTACAAATGCCAAGAGATTGTGGTTGGTTGGGTTATCCTAATCGGTTAGGAGAAATCTGCTGATGCAACAACAGATATAGGAAGTCATAGAGTCATCGAGGTTTATCTGGTAATGATCGGTTTACCTTAGGCTCTTGGTCATCAGAGAATTGGAGACAGAGATGTGCCATTTGGAGAATCGGCCCAACTTGTCCATGCTGCCCTTTTTGTTTTAAACCCCTAAGCTAGTCCCAATTGCCCGCATTTGGCCCTTTTCCCTCTATACCCATCTTACCCATGTAACTGTTTAAACGCTTATTAAAAGACAAAATTGTACCCGCCTCCACTACTACCTCTGGCAGCTTGTTCCAGACACTCGCCACCCTGTGTATGAAAAAATTGCCCCTCTGGACACTTTTGTATCTCTCCCCTCTCACCTTAAACCTATGCCCTCTAGTTTTGGACTCCCCTACCTTTGGAAAAAGATATTGACTATCTAGCTGATCTGTGCCCCTCATTATTTTATAGACCTCTATAAGATCACCCTCAGCCTGCTGGGCTCCAGAGAAAAAAGTCCCAGTCTATCTAGCCTACCCTTATAACTCAATCCATCAAGTCCAGGTAGCATCCTAGTAAATCTTTTCTGCACTCTTTCTAGTTTAATAATATCCTTTCTATAATAGGGTGACCAGAACTGTACACAGTATTCCAAGTGTGGCCTTACCAATGTCGTGTACAACTTCAACAAGATGTCCCAACTCCTGTATTCAATGTTCTGACTAATGAAACCAAACATACTGAACGCATTCTTCACCACTCTGTCCACCTGTGACTCCACTTTCAAGGAGCTATGAACCTGTACCCCAGATCTCTTTGCTTTGTAACTCTCTCCAACACCCTCCCATTAACTGAGAAAGCCCTGCCCTGGTTCAATCTAAAAAAATGCATCACCTCGCATTTATCTAAATTAAACTCCATCTGCCATTCATCAGCCCACTGGCCCAATTGATCAAGATCCCGTTGCAATCGAAGATAACCTTCTTCACTGTCCACTATGTCATCAATCTTGGCATCATCTGCAAACTTAGTAACCATGCCTCCTATATTCTCATCCAAATCATTAATATAAATGACAAATAACAGTGGACTCAGCACCGATCCCTGAGGCACACCGCTGGTCACAGGACTCCAGATTGAAAAACAACCCTCTACAACCACCCTCTGGCTTCTGTCATCAACTTGCATTCCAACCATTATTTTGTAAATTGAATGTGTGTCTGTATATGCCCTGTTTGTGAACACAACTCCTCACTCACCTGAAGGAGGAGCCTGAGACTCCGCAAGTTTGTGTTGCCAAATAAACCTGTTGGAATTTAACCTGGTATTGTGAGACTTCTTTCTGTCATCAAGCCAGTTTTGTATCCATTTAGCTACCTCACCCTGGATCCTGTGAGATTTAACCTTATGCAACAAGCTACCATGTGGTACCTTGTCAAAGGCCTTGCTAAAGTCCACGTAGACGACATCAACTGCACTGTCCTCATTGAGGAGTTACCCCTTCAAAAAACTCAATCAAACTTGCGAGACATGATTTTCCACTCGCAAAGCCATGCTGACTGTCCCTAACCAGTCCTTGCGTCTCTAAATGCCTGTAGATCCTGTCTCTCAAAACACCTTCCAACAACTTACCCACCACAGATGTGAGGCTCACCGGCCTGTAGTTTCCAGACTTTTCCCTGCAGCCCTTTTTAAACAAAGGCACAACATTTGCCACTCTCCAATCTTCAGGCACCTCACCTGTGACTATCGATGATTCAAATATCTCGGCTAGGGGACCCGCAATTTCCCCCCTAGCCTCCCACAATGTCCTGGGATACACTTCATCAAGTCCCGGGGATTTATCTACCTTGATGCGCTTTAAGGCTTTGAGCACCTCCTTCTCTGTAATATGTACATTCCTCAAGACATCACTATTTATGCCCCCAAGTTCCCTAATATCCATGCTTTTCTCAACAGTAAATACTGAGGAGAAATATTAATTTAGGATCTCATCCATCTCTTGCGGATCCGCACATATGTGACCTTGTTGATCCTTAAGAGGCCTACTCTCTCCCTAATGACTCTTTTGCCCATTATGTATTTGTAGAATCTCTTTGGATTCTCCTTTGCCTTATCTGCCAAAGCAATCTCGTGTCCCCTTTTTGCCCTCCTGATTTCTCTCTTAACTCTACTCCTACACCCCCTATACTCTTCAAGGGATTCACTTGATCCCAGCTGCCTATGCATGTCATGTGCCTCCTTTGTCTTCTTGACCAGGGCCTCAATATCCCGAGTCATCCAGGGTTCCCTACTTCTACCAGCCTTGCCTTTCACTCTAAGAGGAATGTGCTTACCCTGAACCTTGGTTAACACACTTTTGAAAGCCTCCCACTTACCAGATGTCCCTTTGCCTTCCTACAGATTCCTAAAGTTCAAGCCCACAAAAGATAAACATACAAAACTAACTAAAAGGCACAAATAAAATTGAGTTGCTTTAGTTTCATTGACCAGATAGCTAATGCACATACATTGTACTGCAGGCATTTTAGGGGTCAATACAATCGAGTGTTAGCCATATAATACCAAAGATGCAACAACAGAATAGCTATCCAACATTGGGAATCTAAAATTTCCAACACATTACATTCATCTTCCGTTGTACTCGCATGAAAATTGGAAAGGTTTGAGTTTAAAGTAAACAAGTAACTGCTACACTTCATTGGATGACAGAACCCAAAGGAAAAGCATCGATTTAAGAACCGCAAACCTCTCCCGATACAGCGTTTTATGAATGAACTGGTAACATGAACTAACTGCAGTTGCAAATATATCAGTTCAATTGAAAAGCACATTCTTCAAGAGAAAATTCACTCATTACAACAAATGGCATTTATATTACACCTTCAACACAGTAAAACATCCCAAGGTGCTTCTCAGGATAATTAAAGAACAGAAATTTGACATGGAGCCATATTTGGAGATTTCATGGGCACACGATCAAAAGCTTGGGCAAAAGGACAGTTTTAAAGGAGCAACTTAAAGAGGAAAGGGAGGTAGTGGGGTTTAGGGAGGGAACTTCAGAGCCTTGAGGCAATGCAGCTGAAGACAGGGCCACCAATGGTGGAACAGTTAAAATCAGAGCTGCACAAGAGGTTTGAATTGGAGGAGATTGTCAAGGGTTTTAGGGCTGGGGGACGTACAAAGCCATGGGAGGAGGGATTTTAAAACAAGGTTGAAAATTTTAAAAATGCCGTGTTGGTTAACTGTGAGCCAAGGCAGGTCAGTGAGCACACGGGCTATGAGCAAACATGAATTGATGGAAGCTAGGACAGCAGAGTTTAGGATGACCTTGAGGTTACAGAGTATACAATGCGGGAGGCCAGCCAGCAGTGTGTTAAAATAATCAAGTCCTGAGGCAACAAAGGCACAGATCTGTGTTTTAGCAGAAGAGAAGATAAGGAGGGAACATTGGGAGGTGAGGAATTGGGCAGGAAATCATTTCAGGTGAGGGAGGTGGGAATAAGTGTTCTTCATGATGGTGTGGATATCTGATCAGAAACTTATCTTCTGGTCAAATATAGCACCAAGGGTGGAAAATGTCTGGTTTAGCCTCAAACAGTTGCCAGGCAGAGAGATGACATTAGAGGCTTTGGAAAGAGTTTATGGTGGGGCCATCTTTCAATGGTTCCCAAAGGGTGCGGCGCGCCACACTGGTGTTAAATCTTAACACAAAGAGAGATGGCATGAAATCTGGAAAGTTCTACGGGTTTCTATATAATGCTTCTTTGATTGTCCTTGAATCTTCCCGCCATCCTCTCTCGCCGCACCAGTGTGGCGCGCTGCACCCTTTGGGAACCACTGGATTATTTAGACAGTGGAATTGTCAAACAAAGCAGTGATGAAGTACGTTTAGAGGTCATCAGAGTACATACGGAAACTGATGCTATGGGGGCGATTCTCCATCCTGCTGTGCCAGGTTTTTAGGCAGTGGGCCAGGAGAATCGCGCGGGGAGGCGATTCGCAGGGATTCGAGTGTTCGCGTCCTGCTAGCGTCTCCCAGCGCTGGAAAATTTTAAAAATCGGCAGGCGGCAGGGCTAGCATTTAAACGAAATTTTAAATATCATTTAAGCGCTATTAGTGGGCCCAGGACTTAATTCTCCAGGCCCGCTAGCCTCTCCCACCACGCCAGAATGTTTCACTCCAGCGGGGTTTAGAGTAGCTCCCAACTTTCGGGGAGCTAGCAGCCTGATCCCACTGGAGTGGGAGGTGAGGGGGGGGGGCAAATCAGGGCCCCTCAGGGTGGCAGGAGTGGTGCCCCTGGGCATGGGCACTCTGGCAGTGCCAGCCTGCGTCAAGGTTGCAGAGGGGTGGGGGGATTGGCACTGCAGGGGGGAGGGGGTGGCTGGAGTTGGGGTGGTCTGGGACGGGACGGGACGGGACAGGACAGGGGCCGAGAATGGTCGGGGGGGGGGGGATTTTGGGGGTGGGGGGGCAGCACTGTGGGGGTCCCATGCTAGGTACAGATCGAGCTGGCCAGCAAACAGGAGGTTGTAAGTTCGGGGTCACTGCACATGCACAGAGGCCCGCTAGTGTCAGACATCTGGCCCCGTCCCCTGAAATCTAATAAGATTCACGCTGGTGGCCTCTGCAGTGCACAGTGTGGGAGATTCTAGTGTGAACTCCCACTGAAAAAAAAGCTCTCCAGTTTTCCCGTGATTTCAACATTTTGGGAGAATTCCGCCCAATGCGTTCAAATGATCCCACTGAGGGACAGCATGGAGATGAGAATTAGAAGGGAGCCAGGGATAGATACTGGAGGGGCATCTGAGACAGTGCTGTGAAAGCTACAACTGGATAGGTAAGAATGGGACCAGGTGAATGCAGCCCAGGCTAGCTGAATGATGGTGGAGAAATGTAGGAGGAGGAATGTGAGACCAAATGTGTCAAAGGCTGCAGATAGGTGGAGGATGTGGCGGGTTAGTTTACCTTTGTCACTGTCACATACGTGTCATTTGTGACATTGGTAAGAGTAGTTTCGGCTCTGCAGCAGAGGTAGAAACATGATTCAAGGGGTTTAAACATGGAGTTCTTGGAAAAGTGAGCAGATTTGGGAAGCAACAGTATATTCAAGAACTTTGAAGAGGACAAGGGCACTGGAGAAGGGGCTGTAGCTTAAGGACAGAAGCTGGTTTTTTGAGGAGGCATGTGAGGACTACAGCTTTGAAGAAGAGGGAGCAAAACATGAGGGGAGAGAACAATATCAGCTAACTTGGGAGCCAAGAAGAAAAGTTGGTGGGCCAGCTGTTTAGCGCTGCAAATATTGTCTGAGAACAAGGCATATTGGTGAAATGTACCTTAATAACTAAAAATATCAATTTAAGGACCTTGAACCAATTCCCACAAAAGAGTCACTTTTATTTTATAGGAACTGCAATGTATAATTCACAGCTCCGACGAAGGGTCATCCACACTCTGTTCTACCTCCACAGATGCTGTCAGACCTGCTGAGATTTTCCAGCATTTTCTGTTTTTGTTTCAGATTCCAGCATTCGCAGCAATTTGCTTTTTATAGTTATGCAATATATAATCACAGCTCCAAAGAATGCAACTGGCGGTTAAAAATGAGCAAGTTCTAAAATTCAACTGCTATAAATGTGCCATAACTTTTGACTCCATTACAGCCCAGAGACAGACAGTGAACATTGAAGAGAGAAAAGCCATCAATGATGAAAATGGCAGGAGAATAGCGGGGGAGATGATGCATCCTGGATATGAATAAATGTTCCAGTGCCTGAACTCCCACACAAGTACAAACAAAGATATACATTTGACGGAGATGCCTTGCAGAAGGCATAAATTTATGATCAGCTTGCACATCTGCCTCTTTAGGCATGTAAAGTCTATCAAATTTCACATCCGTAGTATATTCTAGAACCGGGCAAAACGGCAACAAAACTAAAAACACACAAACAGCAATAATTAATAAACACATTGGCAACATTTGATTAGAACTTTGCGACTGGTAAACCCGAGCCCCAAGTTAAGACAGGTTGAACAAAAAAAAGGTGTGAATGATAGGGTTGAGAATTGGATAGAGTGTCCGGGCAGCAAAAATAGGAAAGGAGGAAGAGGGTAGGTAAATGTTTGTGATCCGCTTTGCATTGCAGAATGTGGAGTTCAAATGCAATGGCAGGTAGCTCAGCTTAGCATGCAGACACTAACTGCAGTTGATGAACTTACTTTGCCCTTGTCAAAGTTCTGGATGATGGTGAGATGAAGAATCTCCTTGCGCTGCCACTCAGTCTGCATTGGGTAATGAAGGAATTCTCGCAGTGGCCTCTCTGACCACTCCAGGAGCTCATCATACAACAGCAGAGTGTATGCAGCTTCTGCGTTACAGAATAGAGTTGAACAGGTATCAACGATGAGAAACCATGAGTGAAGTTACAAAAAAAAATCACATTAGATTATAAAGATATCAATGTTTCAGAATATTAAAATGGAGTTGATGAATGATGCAATATTCATTTATTTTGTCTCTTTAAGTGGAATCATTTGTTGCTATGTCGTCATACGATCTTGGATTAGACTTTAGCAAGAAACCAGCCTACTGGAAGAGGGAATCTATGCCTTTCAGCCAATTAAACTTTATAATATCCTGAAGAGAAAATGTTGGAAAATCTCAGCGGATCTGGCAGCATTTGCAGAGAGAAAAGAACTAACATTTCGAATCCAGATGACCAAAGCTTTGACAATGAGTTATCTGGACTCGAAACGTCAGCTCTTTTCTCTCCTTACAGATGCTGCCAGACCTGCTGAGATTTTCCAGCATTTTCTCTTTTGGTTTCAGATTCCAGCATCCGTAGTAATATGCTTTTATAATATCCGTAGAATATGAACTGTATTTAAAAATAATAAATGCATATTTTTCATTTTTAATAAAACAAAACTGGACATCCTATTGAAATGTGTTATCGATTCCCAAGTTTGGTGATCTTTTAAAAATAAATTCAGTTCATGACTTGTTAAGGGCTCTTTCACATGAATAAGCATGTGCAGGAGGTCCAAAAATGTTTATGGTTCATAGATAAACAAATAATAGTCTGATTTAGCTTGTTGCTTGTAGAAATCCTCTCAGGGTGAGAGGCAATCATACTTCATTGTAATACTTGGAAAAATATTGAGAATTATAACTTTTATTTTTGCTGAGATATGAAGAGACTCTTCTGAACAGTCAAATACATGGAGAACAAAAAATGTCACAAATCTTCTGATAAGTTCAAAATCTATTTCTCCATGTAACCAGAGAAAGTGTCACAGAAATAAAGCTTCTCTCTTTCATGCATATAAACATTAGGATAAAATGCAATTATTTAGTAACTTTAATAGGGTGCAATCCATGGGATGGTCAATATTTGCTTTGGAGTATATGATGAACAGTGCATTGTACGTATTCTCAGCAGATAAAGGGGCTTTCGTATTAACAACATATCAGTATAATATGTAACTAAATCATCATGCCATGAAAGTATCAATGCTCTGCTGGCTTGCAGCCAGAAATATGTGTCATCACATCAACTGTTGTTGTCCTCCTGTTTTAAAAAAAACCACCCAGTTCTGTACTCTCCAAATAATAATCCAAAACGACCCGTTTCTTTTTTCAAGGTCCTCAAAAGCATTATCATTATGCAAAATCTCATCCACATGTGTCACCATTCTGTCCAAATTTCTTCAGTCTCAATTTCTATCCTGCCCAGAACAAGACCATCTGGATCAAAATCATCCAAAACATCTTTCCAACTGGAAATGGCAGCATATTAACCATGGTTACCCCTTTGGGATTCTGCAATCATCATTACAGCGAGCCATTCTATCCTCCTTTGTCACCTCCGAGACCTAACCCTTCTCAAATCTCACTGCGTGGTCAGCACATTTCCTTTACTGCTTTCCCTTCTTTACTTTTGCTCTTCTAGTCAAACATTTCTCAAATTCCAGTCTTTGCCTCTTTTCCTGATCACCATGTTGTCTTTCAGTGTCATTAGCTATAAGCGTAAATCAGATTTCACGTACAGTTTTGTTGAGTACATGTAATTTTACCTCTTTCCACTAGCCTTGGCTCAATGACTGACGATGAATTGTATAGTATCTAGTTATGAATGAACCACCTGTTTACTGACCACATCTTTAGGTTAAGTCTGATGGTCTAGAATCTCAGGTGCAGAATCAAGGTGACAGGCAGAGGGCAGGGAAGCAAGTGAGTGCAGAGTAGACCTAGCAAGGCTGGGGACATGCAGCCTGCTAAATTTAACAGCAGGACATAATTATCATTTTTTTTTTTCCGTTTCCAGCCAGGCAGTAGGCTGGCCGGCTGCCAGCTTGGAAAGCAGAAGCAGAGGCCCAAGCGGTTCGGAGGTGGATGGTTGCGCAAGATCAGAGTTTGATTGGATGGGAAAGCAGAGAGACACACAGCAATGGGGACTGATTGGAACTTTGGTTTAGGGGTCAGCTAGGGAGGGAAGAAAGAGGCTATTATAGGAGAGACAGAATTGTGCAACGCAGAGGGAGAGAGAGGCCACGGGGTGGGAGGTCGGGTGGGGACATGGGGGGTGTTGAAGGTCTCCTTGAAGTGCCAGGAGGCACATCTGCACCTTCTAGTCCACAAGAAATGCTGTAAAAAGTACTCATTTTCTTGAACTGGCTGTTCCACCTCCATTTTGTTGCTGATGGTCCATGCCCTCGGCAACCATTTAATTTATGACCCCAGCTGCATTGTGGAAATTTTAATTTAAACATATTCAATATTAATGGAGTCTCCCAACTGTGGAACACTCACATGCCACAAAACCTGGCACCAAAACACCACTTACCGAACGAGTTGTGAACATGCTTTCCATCTTTACCCCTTCCTGGACCCTCTCCCACCAGAGTTAAAATATTAGTGCCTAACCACTGAGGTCTACACCTAGTTTATCACCTTGACAGCTATTTCCACCTGTATACAATCACCCACTTCTACTACCACTTCATCCCGTTGGAAAACCATCATGTGTGTCTTTCTCACCTTTCAAACCCCTACCTAAAAAAACTTCAACTTTTCCACAATATCAGCTGCTTTTTTTCCCATCCCGCATTCCCGACAGCCCAATCGGGGTTCAGTGTCCGATTTGCAGATCCCAACCCCTCATCATTTAAGCACCTCAGGGAGTTTATGCTGCAGGTCAGGTGTCAAGTCATTTGCAAGTTGACGTGTGTTGCTATTTTAGGGGAAGACGCACCGTGTTTACTCTCAGAAAGGGCCGAGAGGCTCTTAGAATATCACAGAGTGCAGAAGGTGGCCATTCGGCCCATCAAGTCTGCACCGACCACAATCCCACACAGGCCCTATTCCCGTAACCCCACATCTTATCCGTTCATCCTTTTAAAAATCAAAAAGGATGAATCATCGTGGAAGTAATGTAAGCTCATCAAATGTAACTTTTATCTGAAAATTCAAGCTACGAATACATAAGGAAAACAATAACTTGCATTTATATAGAATGCCCAAGTTAGGAGGGCAACATAACCCTTTCAGGCCTGGCATTCAGTGGGTTCAATTTTCCCCACATAAAAGGCATTGTCAAACGAAATAGTCACCCTTAATGATACACCCTGAAAAATTATTACTTTTTTTTTAAGCTGTTACTCTAGAGGTCTGAACGAATAATTTTGTTCCATGTTAAAGCAGAACCTACCTGTGAAGTTTTGTGCCTTCAAATGCAAATCATACAGCTTATGTATGTAACGGATGTACATTTCTTCTTTATTTATTTCTGTTTTATAAAAATTCTGAAAATCAATTGGAAATCAGTTACTAGAAAATATTTGTACATCTAAAATTTATTGTTTAAGCTTACAAAGATCCATGGATTCCCTTACATAAACTTAGCTATCAGTGTAGCTGTCTGTTTCTGTGACACCCAACCTTTTGAATACTGAATAAAATTCAGTCAAAATATTACTTGTCACGAAACATCATCACAACTACTAGCTTTTGTACATCTCTAATACTATAAATTGTAAAGAAATACAAAACATAATAGAGTAACTGGATACTCTTAATAAGACAATTTTTAAATAGTCAAATAACCTCGCCAAAGGATCAATATTGATGTTGCATTTTCATCTGAAACAAATTCAACACTGCCATAAACAACATTGGGTGAATGACAAAACTCCATCAGGTATAATGCTAAAATCTCTAAGCATCATACAATAGAATCATAGAATCCCTACAATGTAGGAAGCTGCCATCTGGCCAATCCAGTCTGCACCAACCACAATCCCACCCTATCCCCTTAACCATACTTATTTACCCTGCTTAATCCCCCTGACACCAAGGAGCAATTTACCATGGCCAATGAATCTAACCCGTACATCTTTGGAGTGTGGGAGGAAAAAGGAGCACCTTAGGAAACCCATGCAGACATGGGGAGAATGTGCAAACTTCACACAGACAATGACCTGAGGCCGGAATTGAACCCTGGTCCCTGGCGCTGTGAGGCAGCAGTGCTAACAACTGTGCTGCCCCCACCTTAGTTGTATGAACTCCTAATATTCTGACACTGTTCTAATGTATTAATGGAATGCATAAGTAATTTCTGAATGCATTTCCCACTGATTAAAATATCCACCCTGTAGCTAATCTTTAGTGATAGAGCCTTTCCCAATGTATATTCTTCCTTGCCTCAATATATCAATCTGATGTAAAAAGACTTCTTGAGCAAATGGAGATGTAGAATATTATTATTTCTAATTTCTACCATTATTGAAAAGATCCAGGTTAATATGTAGTTTCTAAATCCCCACTGGTAATGGAAATGAGCACAAAAAATAAGCTTGCTATCAGAGGCTACTGTAATGTTGCTGACAACACCAATTCAGGGAAAAATCATAAAGAAAGTATTATCCAAGTACAAATGTAAAGTGTAACCTTGAGCTGTAAAAATTGTACCAGAAGTAACCTAACCACAAGGGCTCATTATGTTTGTGGAATTGAGCGAAGGCAAAGTCAGTTTTAGTGAGGCTCGTTTGTGGATATGGTTTCCATTTTAGGCAAAATCAAGGACTTTTCAGAGTAACACTAACCAGAAGAAGAATAAATTTTTCTCTGCTCTTCTTCAACAATGTGTTCATGCTAAACTTTCAACATCATTGGCAGGATTCGCCCAAAAAATTCTAAGTGTTAAATTCACGGGAAAGCTGGAGTAAGTCACGCTGTTTTTTTTCAGCGGGAGATCAGACTGGAATCTCCCACAGACTGTGCACTTCAGAGGCCACCAGCGTGAATATAATTAGATTTCTGGGGGTGGGACCTATTCCCACCCGAGAGGCTGAAACCAGTGGGTCTCTGCACATGCGCAGTGGCCCCAAACTGTCAGTGCCCCGTTTTCTGGCAGCTCAATCGCTGGCCAGCCCGGGACCCCCCACAATGCTGTCCCCAACGCCTGCACGGCCTGATCACGACCCCCCCCCCGATCATTCCCAGGCCCCCCCATATCCCAGACGGCCCCGATCTCCAGACCACTGCACCTCTGAAGTGCCAATCCCCACTACCCTCCCACCAGTCCGCCCTGATCGTTGCCCTCCCACCTGCCCCCATCGATCCCAATGCAAAGTGGCAGTGGGACCCCCCCCACCCCTACCAATTGCCCCTAGGCCCCACCCCTTGTGTCCCACCCCTCATATGTCCCGCCCATCGGGGTAGTGCCAGGCTGCCCCCGGGGAATGAGCACTTTATCCCTTGGGCACTGCCAGGGTGCCCTTGCCCAGAGGGCACCCCTCCCAGCGCCTGACCCACCCCCACTCCCTTCACTCCAGCAGGGTCAAGCCACTAGCTTCCTGGAAGTGGAGAGCTACTGTAAACCCCGCTGGAGTGAAATACTCTGGCACGGTGAGAGCTGCTAGCAGGCCAGGGGAATTCAGTCCTGGGCCTGCTAATTACATTGGAATTACATTTAAATAAAGGTTCAAATTACTTACCTGTCTTCCCGCCAGTTTTCAGTGCGGATCTGACAGCACCAGAAATCCGGCGCTGGGAGATGTGGATGTGGCGGGAACACGTGTGGATCCTGCACATGCCCAGCCACAGGATTCTCCCACTCCGCTGCGCTAGAAAATTAGTGCAGCGGGATGGGAGAATTGTCCCCCTTGTTTCTACAGCTCTTGGGGTAAAGGGATATTGAATTTGATGATCAGCCATGATCAAAATGAAAGGTGGAGCAGACCCGAAAGGCCTATTCCTGCTTCTATTTTCTATGTTTCTATCAATGGCTAGAATTTTGTGGGGGTGGTAGAAGTCCTTTGACCGGAGCCAACAACAGTGAGGGGTGCGGGAGGGGGGCAACCCCTGTTCAGTAGACGGTGGTACCTAGAACCACATTTTGTCGGTGGCCAATTAAGTATGACAGTAACTCTGGTGGCAACCCCTATGGAAGGCTACCTGCCTACAAGTGCTGTAGCTCAGGAGCACCGTTGCTAACAGTGGCTATTATGGAGACTGCGCCCAGAGGACAAGGGCTGATCTTGTGCCCGCAACAACAGAAAAATGGGTCCTGGGGACATTGAGGTCAGGAGGCAGGCCTCAGTATGGGATGGCTGAGGACAGTTGGTGCCATGGTAGTGGCATTTTCCAGTGGAGGATCTGCTCCGTAGGCTAAAGAATGCCCCGACACTCCCAACCTTGAAGCCTGCTTAGATGGTCCAACCGTTTACCTGGCTGGTAAAAGCCAGACCTGTAACATTGGACCCCATGAAGTCTCATGGCATCTGGTCAAACATGGGCAAGGAAACCTCTCCCAACCACTCAGTGATTAATCAGTACTCCTCCATATTGAATACCACGCGGAGAAAGCACCGAGGGTGACACCAGCACAGAATGTACACTGGGTGGAGATCTTCAATGTCCATCACCAAGAGTGGCTTGGTAGCACCACTACAGACCTAGCCGTTAAGAATTCTATCTTGTCATGTTTACGTATTTTAATGGATAAGAGTTATGCTAATTCGGTGTTATACTTTCACCACGTTGTTAAATAAAGTTTGTTTTAATAAAAACTTCCAAGTGGGTTAATAGAATCATACCTGTAGCAAAATACCTTGTGCTCGCACTAATGCCAAAATCAAATAACATTAGGTTTTAAGCTAACTTCATAACATAGCTTGGAATTTCGGGTTTGGTCCCGAACACAAGATGCATTACAGCAACTTACCAAGACTCTTTTGACAGCACCTTCCATGACCTCTTACACCGAGAAGGACAGTGGCAGCTGGTGCATGGGAACACCATCACCATCCTGTCTTGGAACTATGTTGCCGTTCCTTCATTGTCGCTGGGTCAAAATCCTACAACACCCTCCCTAACAGCACTGTGGGTATACCTACACCACATGGACTGCAGCGGTTGAAGAAGGCCATCAGCTTCTCAAGGGCAATTAGGAATGGGCAATAAAAACGCTGGCGTGGCCAGTGATGGCCATGTCCTATGGAGGGGGAAAAAATACATTTCCCATATTGCGTTACAGGACTTCCAAATCAGTAGCCAAATGTGGGTATGTTTGGACTGTGGACAATGCAGAGACTGAAATATTCATTTCACACAGTCAGAGAGAGACTCAAATTTCATCCCACGCGTCTAGAGCATTCAAGCCCAAATCTTTTAAATAAAAACAGTGTTCTAATAAACCAAAGCACCAATACTATTTTGTCACTTCCTTCTTTTTTGTTTCAGGGAGGATGTGGTCTGTTACGTAAACGATGCAGATTTTAATAATCACCAAGTTCCCATGCTATGTTTTCTCATTAGAGCGAAATAACACATGGGGATAAGGGCACAAATAGAATGAGGTTTATACATGTCAGACTGAAAGCTCTACACTGGATCAGGCGAACATTAAAACTATGATAAATCATCGACAAAAATGGTTAGGTACATTGGCAGAAATAAACAAGACACATAAATGAACCACGTGACCACAGAGCAGCAAATGGATGGCTTCTTTTAAAGCCTAACTAGTGTATCTACTGCTGATTGGCCCACACAGTTTCGTCCTCAAAACAGAGGAGGTCTAAGGAAAGATGCAAACAGCTCGAGGATCGGAACAAACAAGGGAGAATATGTTATCACCCTCAAGAGTGCTGACAAGCTTCTCAGTTGGATATTGAGTTCAAATTTGCAGCTTGTACACTGTGATGTTGAAATAAACTAGATTATAATACTTAAACGTCAGGATTATCTTTCTTAATATTAACCCTATGTTGGAAAAATAAAAAGAAAGTTTGAAATTTAAAATATTTGAATAAACTGCTTTTGCATGATACCTCTCTTCTTCCTTCTTGTTTATTTAACATTAATTTCTCAGTAAATATCTGCCATCTCCACACCTCGTTCCCTTAAGGAAACACATTAAATAATCTTATTTATCTCTTCTATTCTGTGCCACACAATCCATTCTGGAAGTGGAACCTCCTGTTAGCTGAAAACCAACTTTAAAAGCTGGATTTTCAGTCAACTGTATTGAGAGGTCTGAGTCTTTCCGAAGGTCAACATTTGACAGCAACAATCCGAGCCACGACAGAATAGATTTTGCCTTCTCATTGCAGCAACAGCAACACAGCCGACAAGATAACTCATCAGTGGCATTCAAGAGTTAAGGAAAATGCTTCTTTCCATTCCTCTGATCTCCACAGAATGAACAAACGCTGTGGCAGACAGTTCTCTCCCTGAACCACTTGCTAGTGGAGCACCATTTCCTTCCCTGTGGCCAGCCACCAGACTTCAGTTTGGTATTTATCCATTGGAGATGTCGTCAAAGTCAGAATTTCAGTAGCACTGGCAATCGTCAGCTTAAACCAACATTACGTATCGCCATGCTGGCCCGTGTTGATCCCTAAGCAATGGCTCTATCAAATTAAATTTAGAACTGCAAGTGGCACAAACGTCTTTTTAACATTCCAGGATTTTGAGACTTGGTTGATATATTCAAGAACTGTCCCTTTTTTGGATTGAACAGAGGAATTAAATAGATACTGACCAACAGGCTAACTGTACAGCCAATCTTTTTGCCATCAACCTCTGCCACTTTCATGCAGTCTCTGAAAATGGAAAGCAATTACAGTTTATTCACATTACCAGTGTCCCCTGCAGATCTTAGCATATCAATAGGACGTTCGCACTCACAGGGTAAATTGTTTTACACGATGGAAAAATATGCAACTACAACACATAACGCAAAAAAAAGGAAAGAAAACAGCATCAAGCATGTTTTGGTTAACTCCGTAAGTGTTATCTTTAAAAACACAGCAAGAATCGTACATCCACTAGGTAGCAATCAGTAAAACGATACAGTGCTAAAATGTATGAATTTCAGTTCCTGCATATTTTTAATATAAATACAGGTATTAAGACTATAATATTCTGTCCAAGTTCAAAACACAATTTGATCATGCCTTGCAGAGAAGAAAAACCAAGCTGTCAAGTCTCACCTGTAATCCAGCAACCTTTCCATGAGGCGAGTTACAGTAGCTACTAGAGAAATACCACTTTCTCGCCAGGTTTCTCTCTCAATTTTCTTCAGCAGGCTGCAGATAGAGAGGAATTTGTCAGTGTTCTGACCTGGTTTTTTTGGAACAAGTGCATTGCAACCACGAGCCCCCGATTCACATTTCGTTATGTCTCACATTGCACAAGTAGTAATTATTTCACTAATGGGTTACACAAGTCATCTGCATTTCACGAGTTATATTGTATCACAGTAAGCACCGTAAAATATAATTGTAACAACATCTTACCTAGGGTAAGGCCCAAAAAGTGGAATTCTAGATCCGGGAAGCATTGGCAAAACAAATGAATTTTTACATTATCCATGAAAGAAGCAATAGCGACAGATTCTCCTCAGCAGCAGTCTGCGTCAAAAGTACGTTGTCATGGCTACAACCTTCTTTGCTTATTTTGTCATTATAACTGGCTCTCTCTTTTTTTTTAAAAAAGTAAAATTAGCATAATTGCTATGGGAAAAGTAAATATTTAACAGGAATATACCGCATTTACGTGGTTGACACGAGAATTTACCTTTACAGTTCATTTAATTATATCAAATCACAACAGAGCATAAAAGACTGCGAGTTGAGGAACTGTTATGGTCTTAATGTTAACCCTTGAAAGTCATTTAACGAAAGGCAAATTTACTTTTGGGATGGTTGTGATATGAATTGGGCGATGTGGGTATTGAAAATAAACCATGAATTGCTTAAATATCAATCTAGATTCAATTTTAATTTTCAAATGCTCCACATATTTCTCCTAAAGTGAGAAAATCCCTTGGTGTTGGGCATTACATAAGAGATGACATATTCTCTCTGACTGTGAAGTCTGTGAAAATATCGTGATCCTCCCTTTAATCAAAATGTTCTATTTATTCCTGTTTTTCCAGTGCATTTGCAAAAATTGCTCGTACCAAGTTAAAATTCTTGGCTAGTAATTAAAACGGTGAGAACATACAGATTATCCAAGAAACTTCTCTGATAGTATTATGAGTTTTCCTTTTTACAGAGTTTAAATAACCAAAGAATTCTCTTGTGTTGGTTCTGTAGCTGCCACAAGCAAAACAAAAAAAAAGACCCAGTTTTGACTTTGTTCACAACCAACTGCAATGAAGTGGGGAAGGTTTGTCAATAAAAAGCAGTCATTACTGCTGCATCCCAACAGGCCCATCGACATTTTAAACACGCAACTTATGGAGTTGGTTGAGGTCTCCACCGTGTAAGAACTGTGCATGTTACCCACCTTCAGGACATCTGCTTCCTTGCCACCCCTTCAGTAAATATTGGCCATGGTGCCAGCAGTTCAATTGGACCAGACTGTCCCACACAGCAGTAGTCGTCACGCCATAGCCTGCAGCCAGGCCTGAGCCACTGAAGCACTGGGCACTCACCTGCAGGTAACTGGATCAGAGAATGTGTGTGCCATCATGTCATTTGGATTGGCTGAGGGAGTTCCCTGCATCCAGATCGCTTCTTTCTCCACACCTTCTATCTGCTTATCACAATTGTTTTTACTGCTAGCTTCATTTGGATGGAGGGATAAACAGCAGCAGCCTCAGAAGCCAGCACTCTGACAACAGCAGCTGTCAACCGGACCTATTGCAAGACAGAGTTCAGTGGGCTGCTGGTAGGGGGCCTTAGCCAGCACAGTGTGTGTCAGGCCAAGAGGCATTTTATTCGAATCAATCTGAAGTGCAGGAAGCCGCACTTCACCGGGAAGTCTGTCGCTGATCTCTGCGACCCCCTGTGACAGGATCTGTTGCCTGCTGGGCCAGAGCATCATGCTATGCCAGTGACTCTTAAAGTTACCATCGCCTTACATTTCTATGCTGCTGACTCTTTCCCGTCTTCTATAAAGTTTCTTTATTAGTGTCACAAGTAGGCTTACATTAACACTGCAATGAAGTTACTGTGAAAATCCCCTGCGGGGGAAATATCAGTTGCATCTTTTAGTCTGCAGTACACAGCTGCAATAAGAAAATTCAGCAGAGCTTGCCAGTACATCGTCTCCATTGACCTTAACAGTCAACATGAGAATGATCAAGGGTTTACAGCATCTGTGTCGAGGGTGCCATGGAGCACATAGGTATTAACCATTGGGGCACCTGTGAATAAGAAAATCCAACTCTCCATTGCTGTTTGATCACGGGAACAGACCTGCGTAAAATGTGTGCCTGGGTTGCATTTATCCCGTGACAGACTCCCATTATGAAAAGGGATACCCCAAAATGATGGTCCATGCTAACCCCATGCAGCCCAACCACAACTCTATCATTTTAGCATATTGAAAGCCATGGAATTATAATAGAGCTACCCAAGCAGAGGTATAGGTGCCTCAACAGGTTTTGGGGCTCCCTTAAATATACTACGTCAAGAGGCATACCATTCACTTCACCACGGCACCTCCATCCTATACATACTCTCTGTGCAGAAGCCTGCATTTCAAGGAAACACGGGCAGCAATAGCCCTCATCTGACGAGGACAATGAGGGAGAAGGCAAGAATACAGCAGGAGGGCCACCCTCTACCCTCCAAAACTTATAACTAGAGGGGTGATTTAGTTGCTCAACAATTCCACTGGCCTGTGCATTATCCTGACCTCAAAAATTACACAAGGTCCCTCTGCATTTACAGTTCTAGTTGCTGCTTTCACTATTCCCTTACCCGCGGTGAAAGAACAGTCAAAGCACTAAGACAACTTTTACATCGATGACATATTGGGAAGATGCTACGAAGCTACACTGCAGAACAAAATGTCAAATGTGATGAGGAGGATAAATTTAATAGCAAGCCTAATAAATGCCTTCTGTTCATTTTTCGTCCTGAGGTCATTCTCGGGTGATTTTTTTTCCATGCCTTAAGCTCCACAGTTCTGACAGCCTGCCTTCCCGGAGCCCCTGGCAAAGCTGATGCTCATATTGGGATCCTTGACATATCCAGTGACTTCTGGGTGATGGGGTTTGAGGTGGTCTGGCTCGGAACAGCTGCATCTCAGCTCAGTTGCCGTAACAATATGGGCTCAGCTGATTTTCTGGTGCCGTGGCATGTCTTGGCTGGAAGGGTGGCGTGGCAGCAGATACTCTGACATCTGATAGGAAGGCACCATGTCTGGTTCTTATTGCGGCACAGCCATTCCTGTGGGGCTGGGATTATAAACGGTTGCAAATGGAACGAAAAAGCAAGTCCAAAAATGTTTCCACCATCATTTATTTTTTTAAGGTCAATGGGTCACATCTTTATGGTTAGCAAAGGGCCAATTTAAAATAGATATCAGTCAGTTTTCTTTCGGAAAGAATGATCAACGCATGACACAGACTCCCAAATATACAGTGGCTTAGACTAAAACCCTGCAATTATTTAAGAACCAACTGAGTGTTGCAATGGGGAGACTTGAATATTCTGTGCAGATGAGCTAAGATGGACCAAATGGCTTTCCTCATTTATAATTATCTTGCAATCTCGTGAAGAGAGTGTACTTCATTGGAGAAAGCACGCATTAATTACTGTTTCACACATTAGCAGTGTTTGGGGCTCTGCACTGCAGTGTAGGCAAAGAAACGAGTAAACAGACGTTGCATCTGCGATACAGTGGTGTGATTGTGTTGCAGATGGCAAAAAAAAGGCACGTATGGGGGGAAAGAATGGTCTTGATTCCGTTGTGTGGAAAGGAGGGGAAGAAAGCAGAGGCACGTAAAATAGGTCAAGGAGGATTGTCTTAAACACGAGCAGTACAGAATATAAAATAAAGAGAAGTCCTTGTTTAGAAACAGGAGTCTTTAAACCATGGATGGCACAGTGGTTAGCACAACTGCCTCACAGCGTCAGGAATCAGGGTCTGATTCCAGGCTTGGGTGACTGTCAGTGTAGAGTTTGTACATTCTCCCTGTGTCTGTGTGGGTTTCCTCCCACAGTCCAAAGATATGCAGATTAGGTGGATTGGCCATACTAAATTGCCCCTTAGTGTCCCAACATGTGTAGGTTAGGGGAATTAGCCACGGTAAATGGGTTACGGGGATAGGGCAGGGGGTGGGCCTGGATAAGATGCTCTGCAGGAGAGTCGGTGCAGACTTGATGGGCCAAATGGCCTCCTTCTGCACTGTAGGGGTTCTATGGCTCTATAATTCTAAGTGCAACTGAGATGTAAGAACTGGGGTGGAAGGAGGCAGCGGTGACAAGAAATCTTACAGTATTGTGGAGAAGAACATGCCAGATAGTTGTGGAAATCTGAGTTCATATTGAGGGTCTGTGTAAAAGTTTGTAGATGGAGGGAAGATTTCAGGAAAGCAAGGGAAATGTCCATGCGAATGTATGGGACTGGTTAGAATTGGAAGTACAGTTAATGAAGTTACCAAGATCAGAACAACAGCAGCAGGTTGCACCAACATACAATTAAAGGAAGAATTCAGGAGCTGTCTAATGTTAGACTGTAAGCAATGACAACATTGGAGCTGTTGTAGTGTGACCAATGGTAGCATGCTGTCAGGATCAGCTGATCCAGTAAACTATGTAACCAATGACAAAATGACGTGGTGGTGGTCAGCTGACTCAGTATAAATAAGCTGCTGCTGGGGTTTGTGGGAGTTTGGAATGGCCCAAGGTGAGACCTCAAGTGTTGGAGCAATGAATTTTCTTTATTAAACCTTTTCCTTTCATTTACAAGTTGGAGTAAGTCTTGTTGTATTTTATGGCCTACAACTGAAGAATTCCTTCTGGTGGATCAACAACTAATGCCAACTTGACTGCAGTTACTTTCATACTTAATTGATATTTGTCCCCTTCGGTAGTTTCATTGCACAAGTGGTAATCCTGTGCAGAGAAGCAGGTTCGAGATTGTCTCACGACTGGATTAATTTCCCAGCCGTGCTACTGCGGAGACGCACACATTTCCGAGCTGCTTTTAATTGGGGGTGAACTCAGAGCTGCACTGACAGAGGCCTGCTTAACAAGTTGTCCACTTACAACCATTGGAAGCAGAATGAAAGTAAAGATACATTTTACTAGATTTTTTTAAAAACCGAATGCAATTGAAATCTCCCAGTTTTTAAAAAGAATCCACAATAATGAACTCTTGCTCAGATCAGATTCCAGCACCAATTCAAAATGGTAATTGATGAATCTGGGTGTTAACAATTGATAATTTTATAGTCATGTTTCTTCTGCACTTATACAGGCATCATAGCAATTTGTGCAGCTGCGCTTCTAGAATTGATGCTGACAATACCATCTGGAACATATATGATTTGTAGGAGATTGGGACAAAATTGGACCTTGTTGTACTCATACTATCTCATGGAAATTTACAGAACACTGAAAAGCCGGGATAGAGTGAACGTGGGAAAGATGTCTCCATTATTAGGAGAGACTAGGATCTGAGGGCACAGCCTCAGAATAAAGCGAGAACTCTTTCGAACTGAGATGAGGAGGAATTTCTTCAGCCAGAGGGTGGTGAATCTATGGAATTCATTGTCACAGAAGGCTGGGGAAGCCAGGTTACTGAGTATACTTAAGACAGAGATAGATAGGTTCTTGATTGGTAAGGGGATCAAAGGTTACGGGAAAAGGCGAGAGAATGGGAATGAGAAACCTATCAGCCATGATTGAATGGCGGAGCAGACTCGATGGGCCGAGTGGCCTAATTCTGCTCCTATATCTGATGGTCTTAAGCTTTAGCAGCTTATAAAAACTGAGCTGTTAGTTTGATATTGTGCACACCAAGGTAACTGAAAGCATGCAATTAAGATAATCACCAGTCCTAATCATATGACTTCTGTAACAGAAATCAACTGCCTTCTAATCATGAGACATTGTCCAATTATTGTTTTGAAACCACTGGAAAGGGAACTGGCACTTTAAAAATATGAAGTTTACTTAAAGGGCCAAGGATAAAAATTAAACTCATGGGGTGCTAAGGGGAGGGGGTGGAACGTAGACTGGGCAAATGATTCCTGTTTTGATACCTGCTAACCCACAGTAAATCCAAGTTCCTTCCTTTCTTCAACTGACCAGGAATAGAATTTTCCACGGCAGGAGTGTAATATCAGACACTTGCAGCTGCAGCCCATGGATAGAATGGGCCGTCACTTATTCTGCATTCCTGCCCTTCAGTCCTACTGCATCTTTCTTTTAAAAAAAATACACAAACATTTTTCTGTGCTTCAAAAAAAAAATCCTACTTTTTTCTTTCCAAATAAAAAGAACTTGGCTATTATTTTATTAAAAAATTGAAAACCTGCAAGGTTAGAAGTAGCTAATGTTGGAGCTTTAATGTAATCTTAATTTAAATAAATTGACTGCAACAAGAGAAGTAAAGGTAGACAGCTTTGCAGACGTTTCTGGCTATTTCTAGATTTGATCGAATAGATTTGAGTAAAGACCATCACACCATTGCATCTCAATGCAAAGAAAAGCTGTAAGAACAAGGTTATGAATGACTCACATGCTGTTGAAAAGCTCTCGGTAAGTTTCATCACCTTTGCCTTCTGACATCAAGCTATCCAATTTGTCGATCAGTTTTGCTTCCACCTGAGAATGCACATGTTAAGACGGTTCATTGACAAATTAGTCTCCTAATAGATATCTAGAGAGAGGTTACATATTTTGTAGGTTTCATGCTTTGAGCTGCACTTTTGTGTGGACTGGCAATAGGTAGCCTAAAAACTTAACTACACCTGACAACAGGCACACAGGAGGCAGGGTGGGGTACACACATCTGTTCACTGTGTAGACAGGACCACGTTAAATAGCGTTTCCTGCTCATTTTAATGATTCAGGCTGGTAGCCAGCATTTAGCTCCTTGGCTATATGCTGATTGAAGGCACCAGTACCTCAAAGCGGAAATGTATTCTGGCTGCACACAACAGGGAACACATGTAAAATAAGCAATGACTGTCAGTAAGGCTGATTGGGACTCCAGTTTCGATGTTGCTGTTTTGGAGATCTTGCTCCAGGCGGTGGACAGAATGAGGGAGATCCTGGTGCTCTTGGAGGTGGAACATCCTCCAGGTAACATTTCTGCTAAGTGGCAAGAGTTCACAGAGGAGGTGATTACCAGTTTAGCTCCCAGGGCAAGGATGCAGTGCTGGCAAATGCTCAATATCCTTATCAGGGTTGTCAAGATGAGAAAACTCTTTGCTTTCTCTGTGTTGTTTGATTCTATAATAAAGGAAGGAAATCTATAACTTAGGTTGTGGACAACTGAAGACATGGTTGTCAATGGTGGGGTGAATCCGGGGGGTACAAGAAAACGTGCCACGTGGGCAAAGCTCAATCGCTCTTATTCTACTTTGCGCTGTTCATACTAAAGGAAAGGGCAGGTGTGACTTCGCCTTCTACAAGCTTTGCCATTCATGCTCCAGTGTGAGGCTCAAGTTGTGCCTGAAACAGGTGACATAATCTTGAAGCAATATATTAATTCTCAGTGATGTTCATATGAAGCCGCTTCCTGAAGACCAATTTGGCTATTGTCTCCTGCACAGACACTCCTCTCTCCTATCTTCCTTGCTGTTGCCCTTCTCCTCCAACCTCAAAGGCGACCTTAGGAGATCAATCATGACTACAGTAAAACTGTATACAAAGCAGTCAAAGACAGTGAAGGACCAGCAAAAGCTGAACTAGGATTTTGTAGTCAGAAAACCAACAACCTTAAATGACAAGTCAGCAACTAAACTGTGCATTACAGCAAACATGAAACCCAGAATCCTGAATCAATTATTTAATCAACATTCCCCTTGGTCCAGTTGGGAGGGCCTGTTGCTGGCTAATCAGTTTTTGAAAAAATATTTGTTCATGTGATATGGGCATCATTGGCAAGGTCCGAATTTATTACCCATCCCTAACTGCCCTCAAGAAGCTGGAGGTGAGACACCTTCTTGAACACTGCAGCCCACACAGTTACACCCACAGTGCTGTTGGAGAGGAAGTGAAATGAATCTCGCTGTTCTTTCTAAGCTTTGATATATTTGAGGTCGCAAAATAATCTGCACGTTGCCTAGATGCCTCAGGGTGTTAACTCCCAGCCAAGCAGCTACATGCTTCGATCATCTGGAACAGCTTTCACAAATCAATCCACAAACATTCGTCATGGCAAACCGTTACATTTTCCTCTTCTAGTCCCAAATTCCAAACATTCTTTAAGCTCCATGACTAACCCTCAAAGCTTTCTGCAATTGCTTTCAGTTTTGCCTGGTCACTTCAGGAGATGAGTCCCAAGCACCATGGATAGCACACTTTCCAATGTTATGGTCTGCACCATCCCTTGGATCCACATGAGAAAATGCTGCGACTGTTTTGCGCTACGTGATGGCATCAATCTTGAACATTTAAAAATGAAAGAATCCACCACATGTTTAAACAACAAAAATGTTTAATTATTGTCACAAGAGTGTGCAAGATCGAGAGAGTGGGACTCCATATTTAAAACACAAAACAGCTTCCAACATGATCAGTGCACATCTCTGATGAATGATTGCTCAAATAGCCCCGCACACATTGTATAGATTTGAACATCTGAATAATGAACTGCAATAAGTAGGTCTCTAAAGTAAAATATATAAACACGAGCAGCCTTGGTGCCAGAGAATGAAAAACACCTCCTCCACCATCCTCCCCCTCTCACAGTATGAAAGCAGAAAGTACACCCAGAGACATTTCAAATTTTAACCACTTAACAGCCAGCATGCTGGGAAATCTGAATTGTCATTATTTATTCCTATTACTGCAGATTGAAAAGTTTGTTGCAACACTTTTTGATATAAATTTGAAGGTTGTATTGTTGTTGCATTACGTAATTGAAATTTAAAACATCACCCATTTTTAAAAAAAGCTTTTACAGTACAATGAATTTACCAGACAACTTATAGAATCCTACAGTGCAGTACAGTGCCCTTCGGCCCATCAAGTCTGCACCAACCACAATTCCACCCAGGCCCTATCCCCGTGTATTTACCCTGCTAGTCCCCCTGACACTATGGGGCAATTTAGCATGACCAATCAACCTAACCCGCACATCTTTCAGACTGTGGGAGGAAACCGGAGCACCCGGAGGAAACCCACGCAGACACGGGGAGAAAGTGCAAATTCCGCACAGACAGTCGCCTGAGGTCAGAATCGAACCCAGATCCCTGGCGCTGTGAGGCAGTAGCGCTAACCACTGTGCCACCGTGCCATCCCTTAAAATGTAACTACCCTGAAACACCATTTTAGACAAGATGGAACTTGGCTTATATTTCACAAATTTTGCAATGATTTAATTTTGAGGGTGCTGAACTTATAGAGCGCTACCTGTTTGAAATTTCCTGTACGTCTCTGCTCCCAGTCCATCATGTCATGAAAAATTGGGATCATCACATTCCGCAGGTCGGCCTGGGGTACAAGAGTAACTTCCAAAAATGGTCCAATAAGTCCAGGAATGAAGTGAAGCTTGTGCTCTCCTGTAGCATGATCAATAATGGCAATTCATTGCTTTTAAACAATTGGCATTATGCTATATACTTAGGCAATTCAGGAAATATAATGCTGCTGGCCTTTACCTAGATTTTGCCACATACTGAAGATTTCACATCCCATCATCACCCTCATGTCTCCATATCTGTAATTTAATTTGGAAATTTAAGATTATGAACATAAAATCAACAAGTGGAACCTGAAATATGGAACTAATTCATTTCCAGTAACCCAAGCATAATTATAGGATTAAAATAAACATGTATATATAGCCTTTGTACAGAAACAGCAACAGATAATTCAACTTACTTTTCTAGAACTTTTTTCCTTTTAGAAGGTGAAAACATCTCGAGTTGAAGGCAAGGCTGATTGATAAATATTACTGCCAAATAGAAGTACGAGTCCCACACCTACGGAAGATGAATTTTTAAATTACATTCAGATTTGAAACACTACAAAAGATACATATTTATATGCTGACCTCTTAAATCCTTTCTATACATCATAACGTGCAAGGTTTCTTGATCTCATAGAATCTCTACAGTACAGAGGAGGCTATTCGGCCCATCGAGTCTGCACCGACTCTCTTACCCAGGCCCTTTCCCCCATCCTATTCCTGTAACCATACACATTTCCCATCGCTAATCCATTTAACCTACACATCTTGGGCCACTAAGGGGCAATTTAGCAAGCCTAATCCACCTAACACGCAAATCCTTGGACCAATAGTTTAAAAAGGATACATAGTTACAAAACTTACACATGTACAGAAAGAATTATACATTTACTGGTGAATCTTCACTGGAGAAGGACATTCTGGCCACTGTGCCCATCCAGACTCTTTGAAAGACCCATCCAATTATTCTCAGTCCCCTGAAGGAATCTGTAGGCTGCTTTAGAATGATAGGATCAATATACCATCAGGCAGTGCTGGGCAACCTACGGCCCGGGAGCCACATGCGGCCCATCTGCATTGTGAGTGTGGCCCACGATACATTTTGTTGACTGTTGCCCACGTGCAGGATGGTCACATGCTGCTGATTTCTGTCCACGTAGTTTTTTTTCCTACCAGTATGACTGAAGTGATACGCACATAAAGCAAGGGCAAGTGAAGTGAGGTGCATGCTGATTGTGCACAACATTGACTGTGAGAGCCGTACGCTCCCTCTGCATCCAAATTGTATATATTTCTTTTGTTTTTGCCATCTGAAGTTGATGATAGTCCTATCAATATATAAATAATTAAGCATTTTCTGTAACTCAGTGTGAAAAATTTGCTGTGGATTAAATATATTTAGTCTTATTCATGGGGTCATGGTTAGTCAACAGGCGTGCTGTGTATTATTGTGCTGCGAAGGCAAGCTGCTATTTAAGGGTGGCACGGTGGCACAGTGGTTCGCACTGCTGCCTCACAACGCCAGGGACCTGGGTTCAATTCCGGCTTCGGGTGACTGTCTGTGTTGAGTTTGCACGTTCTCCCTGTGTCTGCGTGGGTTTTCTCCGGATGCTCCTGTTTCCTTCCACAATCCAAAGATGTGCGAGTTAGGTGGATTACCTCTGGTAAATTGCCGCTTAGTGTCAGGGGGACTAGCATGGTAAATAAGTGGGGTTACAGGGATAGGGCTTGGGTGGGATTGTTGTCGGTGCAGACATGATGGGCCGAATGGCCTCCTTCTATGATTCTAATGATTCTGTGATTCTAATCACTCTCCTTACAGTTTCAAAGTCTAATTGTTGAAGGTAAATACAGCTTGGAATCCGTCATATTTATCCACTATTTAGTAAAGGACATTGATGATTCGAAGGGGTTTGTAAACTTACAGTTACTAGTTGGATTTAAAGCTGCATTGCCTGTGTCACATTGGAACGTTTCAGGAATTCATTGCTTGATGAATTATTGTGACCAAAACACGTAACTAACTTTTAAAATGTTTTCACGTACGTATTTCTGACACTTTGAATTGTAACACCTGAAATGTGGCACACGCTCTCAAGCTCTTAACACAGAGTTACATACCATCTGTGTACATTTGCGTAGAATTGCATAGGCAGGGTTGTGAAGCTTTGGCATCTTTGTGAGTGAATGTAATTGGGGACAATGCGACAAGCAGCTCAAGTCCTCTTCAAAATATTGAGCAAATATGAATTAAACACTTTGCTTTTGTAATTAGCATCTTTCAACCCCTCACGCCTTGAAAACAAAATCGCTTGCATCCTGTTGCATGGAAGTATCTTTTCTCGATACTCGCAAAAATGACGCAAAACAAAATAAACGTTGGAATTAAAAATTAAACACCTGAAAATTCAAATCTTTGCCGTGTAATGAACTGGTCCATCAAGCCATAGATCTGAATCCCACCTCACAATTTTCTACATGGTGAGATCTGATTCAAACAGCGAGCGGATTGAAATCACCTTTTGGTTAATTCTCGTCACTGCAGCCACTCTGCGGTGAAGCTATCCCTGAATGCACTCCATGCTAATGACGTTAATCATATCATCAGTGGATAACTGATAATTTCAACAACTACCTGTGAACCAGTATTTTTGTCATTAGTGATTTTTCTATACAAAGTTCAGTTGACAATTATTTGGTGCTATTTTTGGCGCAATGAACTCTGTCCAAAAGACCTTGGTTCATCAATCGTACAAGGTGTTACTGTCTAATGCAAGTTAAAAGTGCATTTACTCTCCAACTGTGTGAAACAATTTCACTTTACATTGGCAATATAACTGCAGCATTGGTATGTTCTAAATCCAGAATCGAGGCCTGGGTCTGACGTTGAAATGAAGTTGAGTAGGACTCCCCGAGTTGAATGCTGGAGTTTGTCAGAAGCAGGAACAGTGGCAGACAGGCCGGGAATTTCCCAGCGTGGGCTCGTGTACCAGTATGCTGCTGTTTTCCCTCCTCTGGGCAATTATTAAAGGGGTAAGACGAGGGCCGCCCAGCCACAAGCAGCAGGTAGCTTGTCAACATAATTAGAAACCAATTAAAGCCACCAGGCATCCAGAGCCCAGGAGATGCCTGGAGGCAGATCACCAGGGGTGGAGGGTAGCCACCCTAGGATTAAATTCAGGCATCCTTCACCCCCATATATGCATGGCCACAGCTGCAGGAAACCCCAGAGGAGATGTTGCCCCTATGGCTATTTCTTTTACAGACCATTTTAAAATGTGCTGAGACACTAGATTAGAGGGATATGGGCCAAACACAGTCAATTAGGACTAGCTGGGAGGGCACCATGGTTGGCATGGACCGGTTGAACATAAGGGCCTGTTCCTGTGCTGTATTGCTCTATGACTCAACGAGATGGCGCCTCCAACTTGAGGAGCCTTCTCTTTCCTGTACCTGCAGGCTTCAGCGCCTTTAGTGCTGGAAGGCACCCTATTAGCTCTCCAGCATTTGGCAGCCTGCCTATTGTCTCAAATTGGTTAGTTAATGTGCCACTCAGTGGCCTTTTGTTCAAAAATGGCAGCATGTTATGTTGATACCATGCAGAGTTGGAACCTGGAAATTATCCCGACATCTTAGTCCCAACCCAAAAACAAATATCTGACCCCATGTCAGGGGTCTACTTTCCTTCTGAAACTTAACAGCTGATTTTTGTTTGATGGAAGCCAAACTAGTTAGCACGGATGTTATGTTTGTCTTGGAAATCTGCTTCTGAAGATGGTTCCAAGCTTTTAGCACATAATAGTCATGTTTCACTGTTTGTACAAGCAACTCCAGTGGTGTTTGGTAATAGGGTTTCTAACCTTGTGATTAAATGCTTGCACTAAAATGACTGTGGCAAATTAAATCATTTCAAAATTATTTTCACACATTGTTGAAGAAACAATACTAATATTCCATCAGCGTAATTTTGACAATGCAACATGTATTTTCTAAATTTCTGTCACAAGGATCAGTGCAATACATTAAAATGTAATGCATAAATGCTATTATGTACCATTCTTCACAATGCACTGTGGATAAAATGTGATCATAAACACTTGAATAATTCACGGCGTACTCAAAGGTGTTGGATTCAGCAGTGATCCAGCAGGATTAGTCTTAAGTGTACTATTCAGAATTGAAAGGGAAAGTTAGTGTACAATCGGATATTTAACAGAGGGTCTTTTCTGCCAGTCCCCTTCATGGGTCCCCTGCAGCATGCACCATTTTTAGCTCTTAAGGCAGTTGGATGCTGTGCTTCCAGGCCTGTGTCACTTCACTGCTAAGAGTGTAAGGGCAGACTGGAATGAATCATCGCCAATCACTACCTGTGGGGAAGTGACTCACGTAATGGCACAGTTAAGATCAGTAACATGTTGAATTTATACCCATGTCCTACCACTCCACTGATGCGACAATGTTTGTGTCAGCATGCCACGCTTAATTTATTTTAATTTTTCATGTTCCTTCAAGTGTGTAACAAAGTGCCCAGTGATCCTTTGTTAATATCCTGATGTTTGGGCACTCCAGCAGCCTGCAAATGGTCATGGTAACCCTGTGATGGTGACACTGATCCTGTTTATGCCTTTGGAAAATCTGACTGCTTAAATGAATCTCTGTGGTTTAGGATTTGCATCCCACATTGATGGCTGTATTTGTGCAAATTTAGCAAAGCGAATCTAAATACGGCACCTGAACTGCACTGCAATTCAGTTGCTTTCGCTTCAGTGAGTGGGTGATTCAATGCTGGAGTAGTTCTGCGTCGGTTTCAGTTACAAGCTGGAGCCAGCACAATATCCCAGATAAGGGTATGATGCATCATGAAGCGCATTGAAACTAGTTACATAACCCCAACCCACAAGCCAAGCCTGGGTTTATATATCCCAGTCACTGCATAGATTGAAATGTTTGCAACCAAATCCATGACATGATCCGTTAATGTCTGCATAAGTGTAGCAGTGCTCGGAGAAACAAGACAAAAGGGGGCTAACCTAGCCGACATGAACATGTTGGCATTGTTTAAAAACTGCAAGGGAAGGCTCAGAATTATGGCCCCCAGTATGTTCTGGGAAATGGGGAGGGAATCGAGGTGCCTGTCAATGCTTTTGATTTGATTTATTATTGTCATATGTACTGGTATACAGTGAAAAGTATTGTTTCTTGCGCACTATACAGACAAAGCATACCGGTCATAGAGTACATAGGGGAGAAGGAAAGGAGAGGGTACAGAATATAGTGTCGCAGTCAAAGCTAGGGTGTAGAGAAAGATCAACTTAATATATGGTAGGTCCATTCAAAAATCTGATCGTAGCAGGGGGAGAAGCTGATCTTGAGTTGGTATTACATGACCTTAGAATTTTGTATCTTTTTCCTGATGGAAGAAAATGGAAGAGAGTATGTCCATGGGTCCTTGATTATGCTGGCTGCTTTTCCGAGACAGCAGGAAGTGTGGACAGAGTCAATGGATGGAAGGCTGGTTTACGTGATGGACTGGGCTATGTTCACCACCTCCCCCGTCACAACCCCAGTTTGTATATGCAACAGCAGATTGAGGGTCGGTAGGTGAGGGGTGGGGCCAAGGGTCTCAGAGGGCAGCGAGCATGAGAAAAAAATAGAAGGGAGAAGGGTACGTGATTGCAGGGGGTGGTCTGAAAATCGCAGAGAGGAGGCATATCACTGGAAGGTGCTGGGGGTGGCAAGGAAGGACTCCTGCTTCTCTTTGGCCCATTAGGAATCCTGGCAAAACACTTCACTGCTGGATCTGCGAGCTCCCTCTTCTCTTCTGCTGTTGAGTTTCCTGAGCTCAGGGAAACCCAGCCCCGAGCTATTTACTCTAAATCACAGATAAAATCGGAGGCACGGAGCCTCATTTAAATGTTATAATTAATGATTTGCTCAAGGGCGGGTTAATCATCAGACTCGGAACTTGCCCCCATTAAACTGGAAGTAGACATGCTTATAGCAGGTTGGAGTTAGCTTTCCCATTTTAATAATGTAATACCTCTATTCCCCACACACCCCTCCCCACTGCCCATAACAGTCTCCTGGGGAGGAGCTAAAATTACCATGTGGTTTTTGTCAGCTGCCTCTGCAGCATTTCTTTAATTTACAGAATTTAAACACCTCCATTGGCAAAAACCATCAGGTCACAGGAGTGATATCAATGAAGGAATCCCCCAAACAATACTAGCATTATTAATTACTCCAAAAGTTGCTCATTATTTCCTTAAGACAAATCTAAGCAGAACAGAAACCACAATAATGTTCATATGTAAACGCAAACAGTAAGTCTAAAAGCAGATACCCACAAAGTATTAGAACTCAATATTAAAATGACCATACCTTGAAGTCAAAGCTTTCATTCAGAAAATTCTTTCGAAGTGCATCGGAGAGATAGAGAATTGTAGTGATGATCACACTGAAATATTAGAAAAACAAGAATCAGCTCCTGACATTGGGATCACTTAGTACCAGCTTTATATCTTTGGGTGGAAACACTGGGATTGAATTAAAAATATCCTATGAATATCCGGCGTCATGTTTTGTACTGACATCCATGCTTATCTCTGTTAAGATATTCAGAGTAAGAGTTTTAGCAACACCAGGTTAAAGTCCAACAGGTTTATTTGGTAGCAAATACCATTAGCTTTCGGAGCGCTGCTCCTTCGTCAGATGGAGTGGAAATGTGCTCTCATCTGACGAAGGAGCAGCGCTCCGAAAGCTAATGGTATTTGCTACCAAATAAATCTGTTGGACTTTAACCCGGTGTTGTTAAAACTCTTACTGTGTTCACCCCAGTCCAACGCCGGCATCCCCACATCAAGATATTCAGATACATCCCTTATACACTGACCACTGCAAAATCATTCTTGGAAATCAACTACTTGCCGTTTCCAGCAGAAACATATGCTGGAAAAGTGGTCAAGTTGGCAGGAATCCATTAAACTTCTCAAAATTCTAGAAATTTTGGCAACTGCCTTAAGTATCATGATCATTCCAGCTCCACCGCAGTGCTACCCCATACCACCCGCCCATCAATGGGTTTGCAGGCGTGGGGTAACTTGGGAAGGATGCCTGTCAAATTCCCTGGGTGGCCTTTCCTTCACCCAACCCTTACAATTATTAGCCACTTACGGATGGCTTCAGGCCTGACCTTAATTTTGAGGCTGGGAGGAGCTCAGGGATAGGGTGGAAATCTGCCAACTCACCCTGGTCAGGACTCAGGTGGAAACTGGAGTGTTGGGGGAGGGGAGGGGGAGCGGGGCACATACCCCATTCAAGGGTCCCCTGCATTTACTTGCTCCTGGACTTCGGGACTAAGAATCTGGGGACTGCTTGTAGTCCCAGTCCAGGTCATTGCAATAATGTTATTTTGCTTATGTTAAATTTGTTTAGCCTCTGATTCAATATCAGTTGCCTTGGGATTTTTGGCACACTGATCGCTACAGGTACTGATGCAAAATAATTATTCAGTATGTCCATCATTCCCATATTGTCACTGACAATGTCACTGTTATCAATTTCAAGACTCTACGTGACTCCTCACTGTCTTCTTTATCTTGATAAGACTGTCAAGATTTTCAAACTTTGCATTTATACAAACTACAACTTCACCAAGAGGCCAATGCACAACTTCCACCACAGCCTTAACTCTTTTTATATTTCTAAGTTCAACCCATAAAGTCTTCATTGCCTGCTTATCTCTTGTTCGATCACTCTCTTAATATTGTAGCAACTTCATGCTTAAATCAAGAAGGCTACTTCTCCTCTTTTACCATTTTCCCTGTGGACTTCATAACCTGGCATAATTATTGCCCAACCCTTAGTGTCTTGTGACCACAGGCTGAAAGTTATTGGTCGCTGGACAACAGGAATGGATGATGTGGAGATCCCAACAGGAATGGAGGCAGGGAGATTGGTGAAAGAGCATGGAGCCAGGTCCATGTATCCCCATCACTGTCCTGCCATTGACTAAGTTTCCCAGTGATGGACTAGATGGCAGATTAGCTGCCCATACCACAGCTATGGCAGTCAATTTGCATAATTAAGTCCCCAATTACAGGCTATTTAAGGACTGCCAGCATTTTGCTGTCAGCAGGGCAGCCCCCAGTTTCATGGAGGTGACTTCCCTGTGGTGATCCAGAAGGCCAGGGGATCCAGAGGCTCCACTGACCAAAGCAGGGACTATTCCCCTGCTCCAACAATCCCCCTGGCAGCATTTAACCCTCCTTCATGCGGGGCCTACTGCCCTTAACCTTCAAAATTTTAATTTCAATATATCTGTTAAAAGATGCCTTTGGGATCCCAAGGCCCACAGAAAAATTCAGCCCCATGCCTCAATAAGGGCTATCATGTCATACCCTCCTAGTTTAATTTCCAGCAGCAATTTATTTAATTTGTTTCTTATATTTGGTGCATTTTTATGAAGTATCCATGCAGGGCACTGTGAGGAACAGGGCATTGTGAGGAACAATTTATGACTTAAAGTTTGAGTTAGATTTATATGTGCGTGTTAAAAAGGTGGAGCATGGTTTCAATTTCATTTAGTTTTCTTTTGTGAGCTTGATGCTGGGACCTCTGAGCAAAATGTTCAGGTTTTCTGGATTTATTTAGATACATGCATTTTTGTGAGGTTTTACAACCCTTGAAATGAAGACATGGGTTACAAATAGGTTAGTAGTTTGGTGACACAAAAACAGAAAATACTGGAAAATCTCAGCAGGTCTAACAGCATCTGTGGAGAAAATAGAATAAAGAACAATACAGCACAGGAGCAGGCTCTTTGGCCCGCCAAGCCTGCACTGATGCGCAGTTTCTATCACTCGGTTTGCCTCCCATTCATGTGTCTCCCAAGGCCTTTGACAGGCTACCGCATGGTAGGTTGTTGCACAAGGTTAAATCGCACAGGATCCAGGGTGAAGTGGCCAATTGGGTACAAAATTGGCTTGATGACAGAAGACTGTTGACAGATTTGATGATGTGGAGAAGCCAACGTTGGACTGGGGTAAACACAGTAAGAAGTCTCACAACACCAGGTTAAAGTCCAACAGGTTTATTTGGTAGCACAAGCTTTCGGAGTGTCGCTCCGAAAAGGGTTGTTTTTCAAATGTGAGGGCTGTGACCAGCAGTGTGCCTCAGGGATTGGTGCTAGGTCCACTGTTATTTGTCATTTATATTAATGACTTGGATGAGAACTTAGGAAGCATGATTAGTAAGTTTGCAGACGACACCAAGATCGGTGGCATAGTGGACAGTGTTGCGATTGCAACGGGATCTTGATCAATTGGGCCAGTGGGCTGACGAATGGCAGATGGAATTTAATTTAGATAAATGCAAGGTGATGCATTTTGGTAGATCAAACCAGGGCAGGACATACTCAATTAATGGTATGCATTGGGGAGAGTTATAGAACAAAGGGATTGAGGGGTACAGGTTCATAGCTCATTGAAAGTGGAGTCACAGGTGGACAGGGTGGTGAAGAAGGTGTTCGGCATGCTTGGTTCACTGGTCAGAACATTGAATACAGCAGTTGGGACATCTTGTTGAAGTTGTACAAGACATTAGTAAGGCCACACTTGGAATACTGTGTACAGTTCTGGTCAACCTATTATAGAAATGATATTATTAAACTAGAAAGAAGCAGAAAAGATTTATAAGGATGCTACTGGGTTTGAGTTATAAGGAGAGGCTGGATAGACTGGGACGTTTTTCCCTGGAGCGTAGGAAGCTTAGGAGTGATCTTATAGAGGTCTATAAAATAATGAGGGGCATAGATAAGGTAGATAGTCAACATCTTTTCCCGAAGGTAGGGGAGTCTAAAACTAGAGGGCATAGGTTTAAGGTGAAAGGGGAGAGATACAAAGGGTCCAGAGCAGCAATCTTTTCCACACAGAGGGTGGTGTGTATGGAACGAGCTGCCAGAGGTAGTAATAGAGACGGGTACAATTTTGTCTTTTAAAAAGCGTTTAGACAGTTACATGGGTAAAATGGATATAGAGGGATATGGGCCAAATGCGGGCAATTGGGACTAACTTAGTGCTAAAAACTGGGCGGCATGGACAAGTTGGGCCCAAGGGCCTGTTTCCATGCTGTAAATCTCTATAACTCCAAGATACACTTTGAACATTGCGAATCTGCCTGCGTTTACCACTTCCACTGGCAGTGCGTTCCAGGAACACTGAAAATCTTTCCCCTAAACTACCACTGCTCACCTTAAACCTGTGCACTCTTGTAGCCCACCCTCCACCCTGGGAAAAAGCCATTGACGATCCACCCTACCTATGCCTCTCATAATTTTGTAGACCTCAATGAGAACATAGAACATTACAGCGCAGTACAGGCCCTTCGGCCCTCGATGTTGCGCCGACCAGTGGTACCAATCTAAAGCCCCTCTAATCTACACTATTCCAATATCATCCATATGTTTATCCAATAACCACTTGAACGCTCTCAACGTTGACGAGTCCACCACTGCTGCAGGCAGGGCATTCCACGCCCTTACTACTCTGAGTAAAGAACCTGCCTCTAACATCTGTCCTATATCTCTCACCCCTCAATTTAAAGCTATGTCCCCTCGTGCTAGCCATCACCATCTGAGGAAAGAGGCTCTCACTATCCACCCTATCTAATCCTCTGATCATTTTGTATGCCTCTATTAAGTCACCTCTTAACCTTCTTCTCTCTAATGAAAACAACCTCAAGCCCCTCAGCCTTTCCTCATACGATTTTCCCACCATACCAGGCAACATCCTGGTAAATCTCCTCTGCACCCTTTCCAACACTTCCACATCTTTCCTATAATACGGCGACCAGAATGAGGTCGCCTCTCAGCCTCCATCTTTCTTAGAAATCTTAGAAACCCTACAGCACAGAAAGAGGCCATTCGGCCCATCGAGTCTGCACCGACCACAATCCCACCCAGGCCCTATCCCCATATCCCTATATATTTACCAACTAATCCCTCTAACCTACGCATCCCAGGACACTAAGGGCAATTTTAGCATGGCCAATCAACCTAACCTGCACATCTTTGGACTGTGGGAGGAAACCGGAGCACCCGGAGGAAACCCACGTAGACACGAGGAGAATGTGCAAACATTTCTAGTGAAATGCCAACATTGAGTCAGGATGAACCTTTGTCAGAGCTCTCATCCTGACTCAGATGCTGTCAGACCTGCTGAGATTTTCCAATATTTTCTGTTTTTATTTCAGATTTCAGCATCCACAGTATTTTGCCTTTATATTAGTTTAGCAATTTTGGGAGAAAAAAAGCACAGATAGAAAAAAAAATTGCATTGTTGCCGAGCGACAGGAGTCCAGTGACTCTCAGACACAGAAAACGACAGAAAAGAAGATCGGAATCTGCATGTCAGAGTGAAGACGGGATTCTAAACTCTCTGATAATAAATACTGCTGGGGGACTGAGTTTAGGGAACTCGTGCTGTGTAGTTGAAGTAATAGCGAGTTTAGAGTGCAGTTTTGAGTGTCTTAGCAAGAGATACCAGCTGGAGAAAAAGCATCTTGTGAACATTCAGAAATCCACCAGAAGCAAGAACCCTTGGTGTGGGAAATCATCGAGGTTTTTATGTCTGTAATAGTATTGCTGAGATAAAAGGAATGGTGTGAGTTTGAATCCTTTTCCTGCGTTTCTATCGAAATCTTTTCAACCATTTAGCCTGGTGTAAATACAGTTCATTTTTCCTCGTTTAATAAATGTTTTATTCTTTATTTTTAAAGTTCATCAGTAAATTCCTGAGAGTTTGTTCAGTAACTTTCCTCCATGGTTCCTAAATATAAAAAAAAACACAAATGCGGTTTCATCCTAGGATCTGACTTGTCCAGTATTACCAGCTGGGATCATAACAGCATCCTAACCTGTCTTTCTGCTCTAATGTATCATCTAGTTCTCCCTCCTCGTTGAAGATCCTTATATTTTTTAGTTTTCCCTTTACTTGTGGTGCCTAAAGCACAATTCTTAACTATTACAAGATACTCTCATTCCTTTTCCTTGTTTCTGAACTATTTTTATATGGCATTTTCTACCTGAGCCTTCCCCCACTTTACCAATTCAAATTCCTTGTGTGGCTGCCCTATTTATCCTCTGAAGTACAAATATTATCTGTATGTCTGCCTTGTCAAACCCTTTCACGCTCTTAAAAGCAATCCATCAGGTCACCTTTCTGTCTTTGCTTTTCCAAAACACAGAGCCCCACACTGTTCAACTTTTCCTGCTGGGTATAATCTCAGTTCCGGCATCATCCTTCCAAGCCTTTTTCACCCCAGTGCCTTTATGCCCTCAACAGAATGGAAAAGAATGGTGCACCAGAAATGTAGTCTACCAAACATTTTATACAAGTTTAACGCAAGCTCTTTGCTCTCCAATTCTATCGCATTGTGACAGAAATATTACACTTTTCAATATTTTCCCAATATCACAGTGGTATGCTGTAAAACAGGCTCATGTGAATGCATGACCAAATTAATTAGACTCGAGGTAGTTAGACAGCAAGGTTAAAAACATCAAAAAGAGGTTAGAGGTGATGCAAGTATTTTGAAGTGCAGATGAGCAAGGCGAAGATGGAATACCAGGGGGAGTAGTATGAATGAAAATTTGCATTAGGAAGTTAACTATTATATTTCACAAGGAAAACGTGCAATTGGTAAAGATTATAAATGCATAAAGCAAAGCATTGAGTTTATTTTTACCCAAAAGTAGTAGACATTAAAAAATGAAAGATCTCTATGTTCTGGGAAAGGGAATTTCCTACGTAAAACAATAGATTTAAAGATGAAAGGAGAAAAACCTATTTAAAGAGAGATTGAAGGGTATATAGTAGGTGTGGGCATGAGATCTTGAACAGCATGCGTGCTGAAAAGAGACCTGTGGAGAACGCAGCTTGCAGCCACCCACATAGACCTTGTAACAACAGTGGATGCTTGTGACAATTTTTACTGAGAAAATCTACTGTTACCAGAAAGAAGTTTTTAACTTTTAGTTTAACGAAACAAATCTTCTGAAAAATGTTGCAGACTGACTCTTAACTGTGTAAATGTAATATTGTGTGTTTAAGTCTTCCTTTTTTAAAATAAATGTTTAAATTTAATATTTACGATCTCTAAGAGTGGTTTAAAATTTCTGCTCCTCATTTTGAATACCTTCCCATTACAAAACACAAATTGCAACCACTTGACATACCATAACATTGTTAGAATTTAACCCCAGTACTTTGTTTGCTTTTTTAATGCCCTTGTTAACATAAGCTGCTACACAATGATTTTTAGCAGTACCCCTAAATGTTTGATCCTCTACCTGCTCAGACTCTTATCTGCCAAGGAATATGTGGCCCCCTTATTCTCCTCACACTTATTTATACTGAAATTCATTTGGTAGACAAACGCCCATTCTGCAAGCTTAATGTCATCTTGTATTTTATTGCAGTTTTTCTCGGTATGAGTTATTTTCCCCAATTTGGTTTCAAGTTTTGAGATGTCTCTTTCATCTTACAAGTTAAATACTTCAAAGTTTATAGAGTGCAAAACAAAACCTACACATCATTTATCTCCCTTTCTACAAAACACTTCTTTAAAAAATTACTATAAATATTACTTCAAACCTTTTAATATTTGTCCATTTGTTTTTCAAAGTTATTTATAGAAAATTTGAGAAGTTATAGAAGCCAACGGAACATATTCTGTCAGTACATTACAGAAGGGTGCTGACAAATTGCGAGAAACCCAATGTTCTGCATATACTTGAGTTTACAAATGAATTTCAGTTCATAGTGTTATGGCTTTGACAAAAAACATCAAGTTCAAACACAAACTTTCACAAAAACTATGATGAAGGCATTAAAAGGCACAAAGGGTTATTTGATGGTTAAATTTAATCATGTTGTTACAACATCTTGTATTTTATTGCAGTTTTCCTCGCTATGAGTTATTTTGCCCAACTTGGTTTCAAGTTTTGAGATGTCTGGCTGAGTTTCCAAAATGTGATCAAAACTTCGGCGAAGTTTTCCTGAAAAATGGCACTGTCAGGTTCTGACTGAAAACTGGTGAGGGGATTCTCCCCAAAAAATTTGAAGTGTTGAATTTGCGTAAAAACTGGAGTAAACCATGCTGGTTTTTTCAGCGGGAGTTTCAAAATGAATCTCCCACACTCTGTGCACTGCAGTGCACACTAGCGTAAATCATTTCAAAAGTCCAGGAGCGAGGCCTATTCCCACAGCATAGCGCTTGACTGGGCCACTGCACATGCACCGATCTGTCAGCGCTGAGATTGGCGCATGGGCAATAGTCCCGCCTTCTGGCCTCCTGATTGCTGGCCAGCTCGATCGCAGGCCAGCCCTGGAAACCCCGCATTGCAGGCCATGCGACCCTCCACAGCCCGTTCGCTGGCGCCCCGGACAGATGTGTCTGGGGCCCGCCCCAACAGCCCAAAACCCCCTTTACAGTGCTGACACCCCCCTGCAGCCCCGCACCCCCCAGCAGACTGACCCCCCCCCCCCCCCCCCCCCCCCCACCCCCACCTCGCTGGCAGCCCGATCACTGACCTCCCTTCCTGTGTCACTCAGCCTAAATGCAGAGAGGCAGTGGGAACCCCCAACCCCAATGATCACCCCGAGAGGCCCCGCCTCCATCAGGCCCCACCCCCTTGGCACTGCCCCGATGCCCAACCCTCTGGGGGACCTCGATGACCCACCTTCACTGCAGTGGGTTTGGGCCGCCAGCTCTCCACAAGTGGGGAGCTATACTAAACTCTGCTGGAGTGAACCACTGCTAGTGGGGGAGGGGGAGAAGGAGAGAGAGAGGCTAGTGGGATCAAAGATTTCAGTCCCGACCCATTAATAGGATTTAAAATATATGGAAGTATGTATTTACATAACTTATTCAGTCCCATGCCAGAAATCGGCACGGAGCTGATGGTGCTGGAAATCCAGCTGCTGGAGATGCGTGGAGGCCATAGCGCCCAGCAGGGAGCCCACGAAACGGCCTCCGCTCGAATCTCTCGGCCCGCTGCGCTACAAAAACAGCGTAGCGAGATGGGAGAATCGCCGCCCTGGTGTGTTTCACCCGAGAGAAACAGCCAGGTTCTCTCTCCAGGTCTTCTGACACTTTGTCAAATGAAAGCATTCCCCGGGGAGGGGGGGGGGGGGGGGGGGCGGGCGGGAGGAGGGGGGAGAAGAGAGAGAGAGAGAGAGAGAGGTGGGGGGAGAGAAAGCAGGTGTTGGTATTATGTGGCATCATTCTTAAGGGGGAAGTGAGCCTAAACACACCAGTATAATCGGTGCCCCAATCTCAAAGTGAAGAGACAGAACCCCCTCCCACCCCCCCAAATGGACTTTGCCCACCCGCCCCCCCACCCCCCATTCATCACCGACAATCTATACCCAACCCCCCTCCCCACAGTGCCAATCTGACACTACCATCCCCCTGACCACCCGTGGCGGCACTGACCTCCGCACCCCCAGTCTAGTCATCTTGAATGTTGAAGTGATTCCCGCCAGGCTGACGTCACACTGGTGGGAGGGGGCAGGGCAGTGCTGGAGAAACATGGGCGACCCCAGAAGCCATTTATGAATATTAAATATATTTAAATTGATGGTAAACAGATTCTCTTCCTCACTCGAGGGTGTGAACCTGGTTACGTTGCCAACAGGGAGTGGGGAAAATCTCATTCCGAGATCTCTCTCCAGTACAAATCACATTATGGTCCTCCTGTGAGAGAAGTCTCACAGTCAGTTACTGGAGAAAAATGAGGATTAAAATATTTTCTGAAAGGGGTTTGATCAATATCTGAGTTCCTGTAAGGTCAGACTCTGCAACCACTAGGTGTTAGAAACTCTCGGGACAATATAGGAGCTGTTGTGTGCCATACAGAGAAAAGAATTCCACCTTCATTGCCTGACCAATAAATAGGCAAAGCAAATTATCTACCCTTTTAAAACCCACTTGATTTTCGAGTCGATTGCCTGGGTGATGAAATGAAAACTGGTGCAGATCATGTCTTCAACACTGGAAAAAGCCCATCACCATCCCACTCACAGTAGTAACAGATATTGCAGGTATCTATGATGAGCGTTCACTGAAATAGCCGACAGAGTGAATTTTTACATAATATTACATATGCATATCCTCATTGGGAATTCTCACTTCACTTCCAGCTTGTGAGGGTTGTTCAAGAAAGTATTCAGCTGAACAAATAGAATTCTGCATAATTGAATAGGAGTGCTTATTATGAAGAAGCTTACACTGCAGAAATGATCTAATTTCAGTACATTTTCTGTCTATTTGCCCCAACTCTGACGGCTCCTCTCCGTTTATTCCAAGGATGAATACAATGTTGAAACTGCATTGTAACAATTCGGAAACAGGTCCAAAATTCAAATTAAGAAATCCAAATTCAAATTAAGAATCCAAATTCAAATTATTCCAGTGCACTCCAGCCTGGTTCACTGTTTCTTTGTTTCACTTATCTGTTGCAAAGTCAGTGCTGACGAGTTAATATCCTTCCCTCGTAAAAAGCACTGCCCCCAATATTTGATATACCTTAAACTAAGGAGATACCATCTTACTTGTTGGTGACCAAGCGCATTATCGTCCAATCTTTTGGAAACATCTCTGGTCTTATAAGAATCTTAAACACTGTAAAAATCTGCAGTAGAAAATCCTAAAAGGAAAGATAAAATTTGCGTATTAATTTTACAGAAGCCCTCAACATGGAGACGTTAATCGTTACATAGTAGGTTTCTTCTATAGAAATAGGTAGCGGATGGTCAGGGGTGGGAAAGGCCATACCTTTACAACAAACACCGTAGAGAATCAAACGTCAACTTTTTTATGACGCCACATTTTTGTGAAGTTGAGCTGGTAATATCAGTGAGCTATTTCATCCATTACACAAAATGCAAAACCACTAGGATTTTTTTTCCCTTTTAATGAAAATCAAGGGAACAATGATTCTTCCCACTTTCCAAATTATTTACTTAAACCATCAGTTCCTCTGTGAATAACATGACACATTTGCAGTAGATACGAAGAGTTACAGTGATCATTGTAAGGTGGGGAGGCTCTCTCCTACTTTAACTAGATGCAATCATCGGCCTCCAACTACTCAAGCTATCCAGGCATACATTTCACAGAGGACAGTGGAGCAATGTGG